>NC_139219.1:5485113-5611834 GCF_055691185.1 Crinia signifera
GACCCGGCAGTGTGATCAGCTGTGTGTGTGTCTGATGGACCCGGCCAGTGTGTTCAGCTGTGTGTGTCCGATGGACCCGGTCAGTGTGTTCAGCTGTGTGTGTGTCTGATGGACCCATCCAGTGTGATCAGCTGTGTGTGTCTGATGGACCCGGCCAGTGTGTTCAGCTGTGTGTGTCTGATGGACCCGGCCAGTGTGTTCAGCTGTGTGTGTGATGGACCCGGCCAGTGTGATCAGCTGTGTGTGTCTGATGGACCCGGCAGTGTGATCAGCTGTGTGTGTCTGATGGACCCGGCCAGTGTGTTCAGCTGTGTGTGTGATGGACCCGGCCAGTGTGATCAGCTGCGTGTGTCTGATGGACCCGGCCAGTGTGATCAGCTGTGTGTGTCTGATGGACCCGGCAGTGTGATCAGCTGTGTGTGTCTGATGGACCCGGCCAGTGTGTTCAGCTGTGTGTGTGATGGACCCGGCCAGTGTGATCAGCTGTGTGTGTGTCCGATGGACCTGGCCAGTGTGATCAGCTGTGTGTGTCTGATGGACCCGGCCAGTGTGATCAGCTGTGTGTGTCTGATGGACCCGGCCAGTGTGATCAGCTGTGTGTGTCTGATGGACCCGGCCAGTGTGATCAGCTGTGTGTGTGTCCGATGGACCTGGCTAATGTGATCAGCTGTGTGTGTCTGATGGACCGGCCAGTGTGATCAGCTGTGTGTGTCTGATGGACCCGGCCAGTGTGATCAGCTGTGTGTCTGATGGACCCGGCCAGTGTGATCAGCTGTGTGTCTGATGGACCCGGCCAGTGTGATCAGCTGTGTGTGTGTCTGATGGACCCGGCCAGTGTGATCAGCTGTGTGTCTGATGGACCCGGCCAGTGTGATCAGCTGTGTGTCTGATGGACCCGGCCAGTGTGATCAGCTGTGTGTGTGTCTGATGGACCTGGCCAGTGTGATCAGCTGTGTGTCTGATGGACCCGGCCAGTGTGATCAGCTGTGCATGTCCCCAATGGACCCGGCCCGTGTGATCAGCTGTGTGTGTGTCCGATGGACCTGGCTAATGTGATCAGCTGTGTGTGTCTGATGGACCCGGCCAGTGTGATCAGCTGTGTGTGTCTGATGGACCCGGCCAGTGTGATCAGCTGTGTGTCTGATGGACCCGGCCAGTGTGATCAGCTGTGTGTGTCTGATGGACCCGGCCAGTGTGATCAGCTGTGTGTGTATGATGGACCCGGCCAGTGTGATCAGCTGTGTGTGTCTGATGGACCCGGCCAGTGTGATCAGCTGTGTGTGTCTGATGGACCCGGCCAGTGTGATCAGCTGTGTGTGTCTGATGGACCCGGCCAGTGTGATCAGCTGCGTGTGTCTGATGGACCCGGCCAGTGTGATCAGCTGCGTGTGTCTGATGGACCCGGCCAGTGTGATCAGCTGTGTGTGTCTGATGGACCCGGCCAGTGTGATCAGCTGTGTGTGTCTGATGGACCCGGCCAGTGTGATCAGCTGTGTGTGTATGATGGACCCGGCCAGTGTGATCAGCTGTGTGTGTCTGATGGACCCGGCCAGTGTGATCAGCTGTGTGTGTCTGATGGACCCGGCCAGTGTGATCAGCTGTGTGTGTCTGATGGACCCGGCCAGTGTGATCAGCTGCGTGTGTCTGATGGACCCGGCCAGTGTGATCAGCTGCGTGTGTCTGATGGACCCGGCCAGTGTGATCAGCTGTGTGTGTCTGATGGACCCGGCCAGTGTGATCAGCTGTGTGTGTCCAAGCTAATCACTGTATAAAAAAGAAAAAACTTATAGTCACCTCCCGAGGTTTCAGGGATCAGTGCTCAATGCTTCCATACTCTCCGTCTGGCACTTGCCGCTATGTCCACCCCCTGAGCTTTCAGCACCCGCTCGTGACATCTTCCGCAGGCACATGCGCACTATGGATCCTGCCTGATTCTCTCCACCAGAGAAGACATCGCCCTGGATACCAGATTGCATCGCTGTAATGGAAAATATACATGAATAGTTATCAGAGCTATATACTGTACTGAATGGAACCGATATATAGTGATAACTAATAATTAATTGTTTTTTGTACAAGATAAAAATTGTATAAAATATAAAAATCCACGGAAGTGCGCGGATGTCTAGTAGTCAGGGGCGTAACTAGATATTCACAGGCCCCATAGCAAAAGTTTGTAAGGGCCCCTAAATACCAAATATTGGTGATAAATGTATATAGAAAATATAACTTATACAGTCAAGATGGGCCCCACTGCAGCTCTGGGCCCCATAGCAACTGCACCCCTTGCACCTATGGTAGTTACGCCTTTGCTAGTAGTGGTTACCGGGATTCCTTGCAAATGATCTACAACAATCTGAGCACTTTCCATTGGCAAAGTTTAGTTAATTACTTGAGAAAATAAAGTGTGACGGATGTGTGTGGCGCGGTATAGAACAAACAATCACATTATAAAAAGGGCCCGTTTCAGGCACTTTCCTCTAATGCGGATTTGCATAGTGAAGTAACACTACATATGAATTGCAAATACACGAACAACACATCAGGGATTAATGCAGGGGCGCTATCCAGCAGGCCAGAGTTATGCAGGAATGGATTTTCCTACAGAAATCGAATAACACTTCTGGGAGCTGCTGTTTTTGCCTCTACAAAGAGTCGACATAAAGTCAATGGAGGGGATTTCTGTTTTATTCTGTGCCACTAACAGGCAGGGAATGGCTGCAGAATACGCACCTACTGTACGACCGGAGTCTTCCTCTCTAGTGTTATACGGGGGCTGCAGTGTGACCGGGCGGGGCACTTACCCGGTGGCTATGCAGAGGGCACGGTGGCTATGCAGGCAGCATGGTGGCTATGCAGGCAGCAGATAACATGGTGGCTATGCAGGCAGCAGATAACATGGTGGCTATGCAGGCAGCAGGTAGCATGGTGGCTATGCAGGCAGCACGGTGGCTATGCAGGCAGCACGGTGGCTATGCAGGTAGCACGGTGGCTATGCAGGCAGCACGGTGGCTATGCAGGCAGCATGGTGGCTATGCAGGCAGCATGGTGGCTATGCAGGCAGCAGATAACATGGTGGCTATGCAGGCAGCACGGTGGCTATGCAGGCAGCAGATAACATGGTGGCTATGCAGGCAGCACGGTGGCTATGCAGGCAGCAGATAACATGGTGGCTATGCAGGCAGCAGATAACATGGTGGCTATGCAGGCAGCATGGTGGCTATGCAGGCAGCATGGTGGCTATGCAGGCAGCAGATAACATGGTGGCTATGCAGGCAGCAGATAACATGGTGGCTATGCAGGCAGCATGGTGGCTATGCAGGCAGCACGGTGGCTATGCAGGCAGCACTGTGGCTATGCAGGCAGCAGATAACATGGTGGCTATGCAGGCAGCACGGTGGCTATGCAGGCAGCAGATAACATGGTGGCTATGCAGGCAGCAGATAACATGGTGGCTATGCAGGCAGCAGATAACATGGTGGCTATGCAGGCAGCATGGTGGCTATGCAGGCAGCATGGTGGCTATGCAGGCAGCATGGTGGCTATGCAGGCAGCAGATAACATGGTGGCTATGCAGGCAGCAGGTACCATGGTGGCTATGCAGGCAGCACGGTGGCTATGCAGGCAGCAGATAACATGGTGGCTATGCAGGCAGCATGGTGGCACGATAATAACCACTGTAGAACACTGGATGCAACAATTCACAGGATGTTATAACCATAAGAAACCAGAATGCAGCGGAGCACCGATAATACCCACTGCAGAACTCTGGATGCAACAATGCACAGGATGTTATAACCATAAGAAACCAGAATGCAGCGGGGCACCGATAATACCCACTGCAGAACTCTGGATGCAACAATGCACAGGATGAAAATGCAAACATTCAAAATAAAAATAATAATAAGTAATACACACTAAAGAGGCATACACACGGAGCGATGTTATGCTAATTTCTAAGCCTGACCAGATTGCTTAGAAAGTAATCACAGATCTCTCCATGTGTATACCCCAAGCGATTACGATGCATGGCTCCGCACGTCGCTTTCGCCTGCTAACTAAGTCAGTGCATGCAGTCAAAATCTAGTCAAATTGCTTAGCACAAATCTCTGCATGTGTATGTGTTCTCCATGGGAGATCTGGACACAGGGAAATCACCTATCCTAAATAACTTAGCACACATCTCTACGTGTGTATGCCCCTTAACTACTGGGTGCAACAATGCACAGGATTATGTACAAAGGAAATAGCGAATGATAGCAACAGGCAGGGCCGCCAACAGGGAGGTGATGTGGGTACAGCTGTCCTGGGCCCCGGCCTCTAGAAGGGCCCGAGCAGCTG
Source organism: Crinia signifera (assembly GCF_055691185.1). Taxonomy (NCBI): domain Eukaryota; kingdom Metazoa; phylum Chordata; class Amphibia; order Anura; family Myobatrachidae; genus Crinia; species Crinia signifera. Next base: position 5,489,455 of record NC_139219.1, read on the forward strand.
ATTTTGCCCACCGCAACCCCCCAACTGCCTCCGCTGTGCTGCGCTCGGTGCACTGAATAAAGCACAGGCTTCTTCAATGCAGGATGCCAGTGGCTAATTAAAATGCTGAACCAATCAGAGCACGAGCTCTGATTGGCTCACCAGCTGTTGCTGCATTTTGATTGGCCGCCAGCGTCCTGCATCGAAGAAGCCAGTGCTTCAGGACCTGCTGCGTTCAGTAGTCGGTGGGTAAGTGAAGGGGGGAAATGGGGAAGGGAAGCCCAGAGGGGCCTGGACTGGAAATCCCAGGCCCCAAAATTCCTAGTGGCAGCCCTGGCACAATTCTGACAGAACAACCAAGACTCTGCAAGAAGCACAGATATCAGGAGACCAGTGCTGACCAGGAGCAAGCGAGAGAATGTGGGATGCAAGAAACATAGGACTGGGACACAAACTGGAAAGGCTCAAACTCCCTTGGGAGCATTGGATACCAGGCCAACAGCATAGGCCAGGATTAGGTAACAAGATGGTATATATACCGCACTGAGTCCAGGGCAGGCTGGGTGACATAGGGAGCAACTCCCAAAGAAAACCACCAAAAAGGACAAGCCCCTTAATCACTGCAGGTGGACAGCCAGACACACAGGCAGAGTGCTGATTTACTAATTATGTGACAGTTGAGTTCCCAGCTGCAGCTTAATGCCTGATAGACACTGTAGCATTACATCAGTGTTCGCGAAAACCACCCAAAAAAGTGGGTCCCGGGGACCCTTCACTTCTAAAAATTGGGGTCCTACCTGACCTTTTCTGGGTCCCAACGGAATAAAGCCTCCTCTCGCCTTCTCCCCAGCATGGCACATGTGGGTCGGGGGGGGGGGACGGGTGTGGGGTATCAATTGGCCCACTCGCAAAAAGATACATACAGTATACACTAGAAACTATATAAACCTGAAAAAAGGGACAGTGCGCGCCGAAGGCGCGCGCTAAAAATTTAGGGCATGTTTTTTTACATGCACACACCGTTATGCCCAGTACACATTACAGCACACACCGTTATGCCCAGTACACATTACAGCACACACCGTTATGCCCAGTACACATTACACGCCGATATGCCCAGTACACACCGTTATGCCCAGTACACATTATAGAACGCACCGATATGCCCAGTACACATTATAGCACACACTTTTATGACAAGTATATATTATAGCACATAAGTGCTGCTTACCTACATGCTTGTTGCTAGGGGTTATATGCTCCTTGCAGGGGTTACATGCTGGGGGGCATTTTATGCTGGTTGCCACAGGGTGGGGGGGGGGGGCATTTTTTGCCACGGAGGGGGGAGGGGGGGTCATTGCCCAAGGGCTGGAAAAGCGACATGCTGCTCAGCAGAGTAGGTGAGCGGGCTATCAGCGCAGCGGGGGACTGGATGTGGCTGGAATAGCTGACACGCTGCTCTGAGTTGTTTTAGCCACATCCAGTCCCCCGTCATCCTGACAGCCCGCTCACCGACACCTACTCTGCTGAGAGCGGCTGCATCCCATCCTGTCGCCCCCCCCCCCCCCCCCCCACGCTTTCAGAAGATAGCCAACATTGGGGAGAAGTGACCCAAGGGGGTCCTGGTGCTGGGTACTGTTTGGCTGGAGGGTACCTGGTCTGGGTAATGGCGGCGGTTGGGTGCTGTTTGGCTGGAGGGTGCCTGGCGCTGGGTAAGTGTGGCAGCGGGAGTAGGGGGATACCTTTCTGCTGGATCAAGTTGCAGGCTCCAGCCTGTCCCGACACCGACACCCGGCCTCTGGTCCCTGGTCTCCCGCTGCAGACGATGCTACACAAAGGTAGCAATGCCGCACTCAGTTGCGCTGTTCTCTGCAGCCGCTGGAGTTGGCTGTCACTCCACGCCGTCTCCGTGTCTGCGCGCCGCTCTCCTTCTTCAGCCAGCGGGTGGACTAGTGCGGGCGCCGGAACGTTGCCGCACTTAGTCACAACTCCCGTCACTGGCTCTTGAGGCGTCCTCTCTCCCTCCAGCGGTCCCGGGGTGCATGCCTTCTCAGGTCAGGACAGCTTCTTCTCCCATCCGCCTCTGATTTCCCGCCGTCACTTCACTTCTACTCCTCCGCGGACACACGCGCTGCTCCCTCTGGTCACACCGCTTCCCTTCTCGCTGGGACCTCTGACCCCTCTTCTCACTAGTCACACCTCACTTCCTCCTCGCTCCCATACATCCTCCAGTGCTGTCAATCAGCCTGGGGATGTTTTCTTCGCACCGCAAATGATCTGGGTATTAACCCTGCCCCCACTGGAAGAATCTGCACAGCGCGTCCTCGGGGACCCCTTTAGTTTTGACAGCTGAGTCCCCGGGGATTATGTTCTAATACTGTATGTCACTGGTTCTCAACCTCAGACCTCAGGACCAGTCAACAGTTCACGTTTTCCAGGTCACCCTGCAGGTGCACAGGTGCACTCATTGTTCACTGACACATTTTAAAAGGTCCACAGGAGGAGCTAATTACTTCACTTGTGATTCTGTGTGGAGACCTGGAAAACGTGAACTGTTGGGGGGTCCTGAGCGGCGAGGTTGAGAACCACTGCTGTATGTAGTAGCTGAGACTGCATACAGAACACACACAGGAATCAGGCTGCAGTAACCCAGACCAGCCAGAGGTGGCTCGTGACCGTACCCCCCACTTGACTAGGGGTCAAAGGACCACAATATATCCAGGTTTTCCCAAAACAAGGTATACATAATTAAAGTATTGATCTACCAACTTGGGGATTGGCATGACCTGATGCAGGGGCGCGGAGTGTAATCATGCAGGGGGTTTTCTGCCAGTGACCCCACCAATCGGTATTTGGGCTTCTGTGGCACCCGACACGTTGGTGGCGGCCCCCTGGTCGGGTTCCTTTTATGAGTTGATGTAATACTAGGGAGGTAGAATATGGAAATGTAGTCATCAGGCTGGGTCAGGAACAAACGGCCAAGGCAGGTACCGAAGGATCATGGGAAAGCAAAGTCAGGCCGGTCAAACACAGGAAAACACGGTTGCAGTACAGTAGGATGAGGTGTAAGAATGGTCAGGAACAGGCTGGGGTTGGTAACAATATAGTAGCACAAGGACGCTGGAGCAGGGTGTACCTATACTCTGGCAGGGAAGCGGGTGGCTTAGTCACCAGAATCAGGCCCATCCTGTGCACACATTACACGCTATCATTCAGGGGATAAGGATCACAGCCACACAGTGCTAGGGGGGATGATCACACCGATCCACCCCCACAAATAAACTGGGACAAAAATCATTCGATGATCGACGATTTCTAAAGCGTTCACAAATCTCTAACTCTCTGGTGACTCTGATTTGCAACACCCTGGTACGTGAACAAGGTGGGCAGCTGACATCCGGTGACATCAACTGCCCGCCCCCGGCACCCGGTCATATTACCATGGGAACATCGGCATTCCCATGGGTGTGACCCTGGGCCACTGCCCCACGCCACCCGCCTATACTGCTCCATGCAAACGGGCCGGCAAATATACAAGTCCCCGCGTCTGTATGAAGCGACGCCTGCACATGCTTATGACCAGAACGACCTCCGATAAGCAGATCACAGAGCGTTGGATATTGTTGGTGATTTTGGTAATAATTTACCAATGTGATATTTGCTTCCAGCTCCAGGTGGTGTTCCGGCTCCGGCTGCACAATCGTCTCCTAACTCGTTATATTTACGCTGGTTCCCTCCCAAGCACCCAAATGGCGAAATAACGGTGTATACTGTGTACATGGATGGGCGGAGGATTTACAGCGGGAACGGCACAGAATACAATGTCACTGGTAAGTCACTATTATATGTGATATAATGACATGGAATATTACCGCATGGCCTCACTATACAGAGTATATATATTATACTGCCCACACCCTGAAACCCCCTCTTGGGTATTGTGTTTGACTTTATTTGAATGTACTGTTACACAGAGTAATTAGAAGATTTTGAACTGAAATAGGCCGGAGATTATGGTGTGACTGAGAGACATTTTATACATACTTGCCTACTTTTGAAAAGTAGTTTCAGTGAGATTATAGTTGGTAGCAGAATTGTTCACAGCGCCCCATTGAGGGGGCATGCCATGCTCCACTTAAAGGGGCGTGTCTAGTTCCATATATAGAGAGATTGTGAAAATAGATTGTGAATGTGGCACCTAGAAGGGTGGGTGTGTACTGCTACATCTGAGAGGAATCTTGTAAAATGACTTATATCCAAATGTAGATGAGCCCCAAAGCAGTTAGTAATAGCTACTATACTTGGTACAGTGCTGGGAAATGGTGCTGATGATTCAATGTAAATGTACCTGTCTCTCATTCCTTGTTTCTCCAAAATGTAACAGTGTAATGTGGGCTAGGTGACATGAGGGAGATTGCTAGACTAGTGAGGGAGATTGCTGCTGTGTCAGGGAGTCTCCTGCAGAATCTATGATGTAACAGTGTAATGCGGGCTAGGTAACATGAGGGAGATTGCTAGACCAATGAGGGAGAGAGGGAGATTGCTGCTATGTCAGGGAGTCTCTTGCAGAATGCAGGAGGGGAGGTAACTATGGTGTAAGTGTAATGTGGGCTAGGTGACATGAGGGAGATTGCTAGACTAATGAGGGAGAGAAGGAGATTGCTGCTATGTCAGGGAGTCTCCTGCAGACTGCAGGAGGGGTGGTAACTATGATGTAACAGTGTAATGTGGGCTAGGTGACATGGGGGAGATTGCTAGACTAATGAGGGAGAGAGGGAGATTGCTGCTATGTCAGGGAGTCTCCTGCAGAATGCAGGAGGGGTGGTAACTATGATGTAACAGTGTAATGTGGGCTAGGTGACATACAGGAGATTGCTAGACTAATGATGGAGAGAGGGAGATTGCTGCTATGTCAGGGTGCAACCCCTAAAAAAATGTGCTGCTCGCACTGCACTTATGACAAGGAGAACCCCCTGTCCTATTGTCTCTTTCTCATGATTAACGTAAGACATACACCTGTAGCCAGACCCAAGCTGATCGCACCCAGGTGTGACTGGTTTGCACAATGTGGGCATCCGTAGCCTAATCATCGCAGGTGTGACTATTTGCAGCTGGCCGTGGCACATGATGCCTCAGGTGACAGCTTTGTAAGAGTAAAGGAGCCCATAGACGCTACGTTTTCGCCGGCTCCGTTTAGTACTATGCGATGTGCGCTCCCGCGCATCACATAGTACGGTACAAAAAGTATGTGCTGCACATACTTTTTGTACTAGGTAAACATCGTATCGGATCGCACTGCATGCACACGGGATGCGATCCGATACGATGTGTGCTGTTTCAGCACAGAACGGATCGTGTATGGGGGCTTAAGGGACATATTTTCTAATTATCGAGTTTTGATCTAATAATTGGAATCTGGTATCGGTGCTTTAATTAACATTTTGAAAAGATGAAGGTATTATACCCTTATACCCCAGGTCCTCTACCCGCCACCTGTAAGCACACTGTACTTGTGTTTGCCCAGGCAGAGTCAGACACATTACTAGCGGCTGCGTTCTGTTGCCTTACACCTTTACTAATGTAAAACATGCAAAATAAAATGGCATTAATCTCCGTCTCGGATCTAGCGCAGGTTTGAGCGAGTGCTGCGGCAGGTCAGCGGTGACACTGAGAAATGACTGCCGTTATAAAAACCTCCTGAAGGCCGCTGAATTTCTCTATAATAAATAGCATACATTTTAAGTCAAACTTTTTTACTCTTTATTCAGAGGTAATGGATTTTTGTAACCATAGAAACGCTGTTGTAGGTTTTTTTAGATGAATGCATAAGGATGAGAACATTTATTCGTGAATATAAATGACCATATTATACATTATTAGTATCACAGGGAAATACAAAAAAATTATCAGATACCGGTTAGAATTAGGACCATTTACACAAGTGTCTGTCCAGATACTGCGGGCATATATCCGTGGTGGTCTCCATATATATACTGCGGGCATATATCCCCATGGTGGTCTCCATATATATACTGCGGGCATATATCCCCATGGTGGTCTGTCCAGATATACTGCGGGCATATATCCGTGGTGGTCTCCATATATATACTGCGGGCATATATCCCCATGGTGGTCTCCATATATATACTGCGGGCATATATCCCCATGGTGGTCTGCCCAGATATACTGCGGGCATATATCCGTGGTGGTCTCCATATATATACTGCGGGCATATATCCCCATGGTGGTCTCTCCATATATACTGCGGGCATATATCCCCATGGTGGTCTCTCCATATATACTGCGGGCATATATCCGTGGTGGTCTGTCCAGATATACTGCGGGCATATTTCCCCATGGTGGTCTGTCCAGATATACTGCGGGCATATATCCGTGGTGGTCTCCCCAGGTATACTGCGGGCATATATCCGTGGTGGTCTCCCCAGGTATACTGCGGGCATATATCCGTGGTGGTCTCCCCAGGTATACTGCGGGCATATATACGTGGTGGTCTGCCCAGATATACTGCGGGCATATATCCGTGGTGGTCTGTCCAGATATACTGCGGGCATATATCCGTGGTGGTCTCCATATATATACTGCGGGCATATATCCGTGGTGGTCTCCATATATACACTGCGGGCATATATCCGTGGTGGTCTCCATATATATACTGCGGGCATATATCCCCATGGTGGTCTCTCCATATATACTGCGGGCATATATCCGTGGTGGTCTCCATATATACACTGCGGGCATATATCCGTGGTGGTCTCCATATATACACTGCGGGCATATATCCGTGGTGGTCTCTCCGGATATACTGCGGGCATATATCTGTGGTGGTCTCCCCAGGAATACTGCGGGCATATATCCGTGGTGGTCTCCCCAGGAATACTGCGGGCATATATCCGTGGTGGTCTCCTGATATACCGTGGGCATATATCCGTGGTGGTCTCTCCGGATATACTGCGGGCATATATCTGTGGTGGTCTCCCCAGGTATACTGCGGGCATATATCCGTGGTGGTCTCTCCGGATATACTGCGGGCATATGTATATCTGTGGTGGTCTCTCCAGAGACAGATGGAGCCGGCCTCTTCCTTGCAGGGGCCGGGATACTGACTGCCAGGAATTATTGAGTGCCAGGATACTGACTGCCAGAATACTAACTGAATTGATATTGACTGCCAGGGTTCTGACTGCCGGGATTTACTGACTGCCGGGATACTGACTACCGGGGTTCTGACTGCCGGAATACTGACTACCGGGGTTCTGGCTGCCGGGATTTACTGACTGCCGGAATACTGACTACCGGGGTTCTGACTGCCGGGATTTACTGACTGCCGGAATACTGACTGCCAGAATACTACCGGGGTTCTGACTGCCGGGATTTACTGACTGCCGGAATACTGACTGCCGGAATACTGACTACCGGGGTTCTGACTGCCGGGATTTACTGACTGCCGGAATACTGACTGCCAGAATACTACCGGGGTTCTGACTGCCGGGATTTACTGATTGCCGGAATACTGACTACCGGGGTTCTGACTGCCGGGATTTACTGACTGCCGGAATACTGACTACCGGGGTTCTGACTGCCGGGATTTACTGAGTGCCAGGATACTGACTGCCGGGATACTGACTGCCAGAATACTACCGGGGTTCTGACTGCCGAGATTTACTGAGTGCCAGGATACTGCCGGGATAATGACTGCCGGGATAATGACTGCCAGGGTTCTGACTGCCGGAATTCTGGCGGCCGGGATACTGACTGCTGGGATTCTGACCGCTGACTGCCAGGATACTGACCGCCAGGATATTGGCTATATATATATATATATATATATATATATATAGGATATTTTGTACCCAACACTTGAAGAAAGTATATGCAATATGTAATACAAGTGCCATGTGTGCACTACAGTATACGTCTTAGCTGCTGTAGTCCTTTCCGTTCCCAATAATTACTTGGCTGTAAGTGGTTTTTTTTGCTGTGTTGGCCAAAAGGTAGATGACTGGATTTATTCTGTTGTCCAACCTCCATAGTCACAAATGTTTCTGTTAATACCCTAAGAAAATGGCTAAAACCAGAGGAATCTTCAGCAGTTCAAGTTCTTGAGAAAGTATTGCTGGACTAGTCTTCTAGTAGCCAATGTTCGATGGGACAACTGCATCTTATTGTCCGTGGTAAAAAAATTCAGGATACCAAAGTAGTACTTACTGTGGTTCTCTTGACCATTCAAGTACTCAGAGAAAGACTGGCCTTTGAGACACTACGGTGGCATCAGTGTGGGGTCTGAGTGAGGGTTTCAGGTTCAAGATGCTCCTACTGCACATTTAGATATTGCCCCAGGAATCAGGTCCTGTACACTGTTGGTGGTGCCAGGGACTGGGCCATTTAGCAGAACTGTGCTTACTTACAGTACTGTAAAGGCAGCCAGATGAAATTCCTCAGTTACTTGCTCTGTTTGTTCAGCAAAGACCATTTGATGGACAAATGGAGGACTTGCAAGGTTATGGATGTCCAGTAACTTTGATGCTTGCAAGGTTCATGGACTTAAGGGATTTTAAAGGGACTTCAGTTGAGGTTATATATCTACATGGACACATATATCCTCAATATTCCACAGACCCCAAAAGGTTTTGCTTCCCATGAAGTTGAGGTACTCTGGATTCTGATATGGGGATATAATATTGGGAACAGATTTATGCTTTACTGGTAGCTGTAGCAGAGAAAGGACTCGCCTTCCGATGGGAATAGAGTGCTAGGTAATCTGATTGTCAATCCATACCCTTTGAAGTTTGATAAGAATAGAAGGGGTTACCACTGACGAGTCCCCTGATTTCCCCTAGCAGTGATAATGAGAATAAGAGGCAGCGTTGTACATGACCAGTATAGAGGCTTCCTATGACCATACTGGAGCTTCCCAGGCCCGGGATCTATTAGGGCTAAGGAAATATGTTGCAGTTGTTAATGCAGAATCTCAATATCTGGAGTGTAGTGTGTAATAATATATCATAACCATGTGTAAGATAGTGTTCCCGCTAGGCTGTTTTAGCGGGGCGCTGCGCCCTGCCCGATTTTTAAAGGGCAAAATGCGCCCTGCCCCATTAGCAGCGCCCCGCTAAATCAGCCTGCATTCTGCCCGCCGGAGTGCCCGGGACGTCGCATCGCTGAAGGGGGCTTGCCCGGCCATGGCTACGTCCCGGCAGCTCAGTGACGTAGTCATGGCCGGGCAAGCCCCTTCATCGATGCAGCGGCCCGGGCACGCCTCCTGGGGTGTTGCGGCGGCCCGGGCACGCCTCCTGGGGTGACGTAGTGGCCCGGGCACGCCTCCTGTATTGACGCGGCGACCCGGGCACGCCCCCTAGCGTGACGCGGCGACCCGGGCACGCCCCCTAGCGTGACGCGGCGGCCCGGCCACGCCCCCTGCCGTGACGCGGCGTGCCCGGTCCGCCAAACCAGCGCCCTGCCCCCCATAATTCCTAGGGGGAACACTATAAGACCGAGCTCCTCACCTCCCGCATAACCTCACCTCCCACACTCTATCTATAATATAATATATCATAACCATGTGTAAGACCGAGCTCCTCACCTCCCGCATAACCTCACCTCCCACACTCTATCTATAATATAATATATCATAACCATGTGTAAGACCGAGCTCCTCACCTCCCGCATAACCTCACCTCCCGCATAACCTCACCTCCCGCATAACCTCACCTCCCGCATAACCTCACCTCCCACACTCTATCTATTGCTAGCACACCTGTCTCCTCTAGCCACCATGTACGCTGCCTTGGCGTTACTCTTCATTCCTCCCTCACAGTCCTGTCATTTCCAGTATTTCCTGGTCTCCCTGACACCCACCTCTCTCCACTCCAATCCTCAATGCTGCTGCCCGGCTCATCTTCCTCTCCATGGGGCCGATTCTGGTTCACTCTGTTAACCAAAGTCGTCCCCTGCCCATTTTTTTATAGGTATTCCCATGGGATTGCGGGCGTGCCGTGGGACACTCCTCCTTCCGAGGTGTATTGTGGGCAGGCAGCTGTACCATCACGTGATGTCAGCCGCTCACCCTTTCTTCATCCCGCTGCCCGCAAATATAAGTCAGTCTGCACTGAAATCACGTGATGGTCACGGACTAGCGAATGATTTCCCCTGCTGCCGGCACATGGTCCCTTTCCCTTCAGAATACAATTCAAGCCCCTCCCACTCGCTCACCAAGCCATCACCTCCCACCTACATATCTGACCTTATCTCTCCCTATACTCCCTCCCGCACTCTCCGCTCCCCTATTACACCCCGCCTCTTCTTCCATCTGGTTGCCTCCTCCCACTCCCCCCATTTTGGCCGTTGTGCTCCCTATCTCTGGAATTCTCTACCCCTCCCTCTCAGACTCTCTACCTCCCTACAAAACTTTAAACAGGCTCTCAAGACCCCACTTCTTCATTATACCCAGCCATCTCTCCTCCTAACCTTCTGTATATGGTCACTTCTACCCCTTCTGTGTCACCCCAGTCTGCCCCTCCCCCTTATAATGTGAGCTCTCACGAGCAGGGCCCTCTCTCCTCGTGGGCTTTTCTTACAATATATGCACCTCTGCCACCCTGATAGTTGCGTCAGTGTCCTGTCCCCTGATGGAACTGTCTTTATTTACCATGTACTTCTGCTAAATTGTCTTGTACTGTATTTCATTATTAATTATTATATAGTTTTGCTCATCTATGTATTATCAGGCAGAACCCTTGTGGCGTAATATAAATAAATGATAATAAACAAAGTCTAACTTCTCATATCCCTTGAACCAATGTAGAGGTAGAGTACAGCCCAAACGCCAAGCATGATAACATACGCAGAAGTGCGTTATTCCTTATAACACGTAGTGGGCACAGAGGTGATGACCGCCTGAACAGACCCATTTATACAGAGATTACACATTGTATTAGCATGACCTGAGGATCACAGCTGCACCCACAGCACCCCCCTATTGGCGGCCCTGCACATTGTATTACCATGACCTGTGGATCACAGCTGTACCCACAGCACCCCCCTATTGGCGGCCCTGCACATTGTATTACCATGACCTGTGGATCACAGCTGTACCCACAGCACCCCCCTATTGGCGGCCCTGCACATTGTATTACCATGACCTGCGGATCACAGCTGTACCCACAGCACCCCCCTATTGGCGGCCCTGCTCATTGTATTACCATGACCTGCGGATCACAGCTGTACCCACAGCACCCCCCTATTGGCGGCCCTGCACATTGTATTACCATGACCTGCGGATCACAGCTGTACCCACAGCACTCCCCTATTGGTGGCCCTGCACATTATATTACCATGACCTGCGGATCACAGCTGTACCCACAGCACCCCCCTATTGGTGGCCCTGCACATTGTATTACCATGACCTGCGGATCACAGCTGTACCCACAGCACCCCCCTATTGGTGGCCCTGCACATTGTATTACCATGACCTGCGGATCACAGCTGTACCCACAGCACCCCCCTATTGGTGGCCCTGCACATTGTATTACCATGACCTGCGGATCACAGCTGTACCCACAGCACCCCCCTATTGGTGGCCCTGCACATTGTATTACCATGACCTGCGGATCACAGCTGTACCCACAGCACCCCCCTATTGGCGGCCCTGCACATTGTATTACCATGACCTGCGGATCACAGCTGTACCCACAGCACCCCCCTATTGGCGGCCCTGCACATTGTATTACCATGACCTGAGGATCACAGCTGTACCCACAGCACCCCCCCTATTGGCGGCCCTGCACATTGTATTACCATGACCTGGGATCACAGCTGTACCCACAGCACCCCCCTATTGGCGGCCCTGCACATTGTATTACCATGACCTGCGGATCACAGCTGTAGATGTTCTCCATAACCCTGGTATCAGTAGAACGGTGAGATGAGCCGTAATCTGAAATCCTGACACTTTGCAGAGACCTGACTGCTCCTCGCTCACAGCTGAGCTATCCCGAGCACACTGACCTGGATAAGCTGGAGTGCAGAGTCAGCGTTTCTGGAAGGACAGGGCGAGCTGCCTGCGCTCTTCTTCTCTTTTTCCCCGTGTCCTTTTCTTGCTAACAGAAGGATGCTCTACATTGTATTCATTAGATTAAATAGCAGAGATCAGGGGAGAAAGCATTATGTCTATTGTATCATTTTCTGCTGTGATGCATTAGTGTAGTGTGAGACTAAAATCTGCTTATTTAAAATCCTTTTAAATGGTGTTGCGCTGTTTCCCGCTGCTACAATCTGCTTTAGGATAGCAGTTATCCTTGCTGCGGATTTCAGTTAACCTTGCCACAGACACTAAGCCTGAAGCGATGCAGACTTTAAAGGGTTTTGATTATGAAGCAAAACCCTGTGGTGTCATTACAGTATAAAATCACAGCTGAACAGGCGTTGGGATGCCGCGGCCGTCCTCCTGAAAAGTAGTCGTCCTGAGTGGGGCACTCACTCTGCCTGGCATCCCTAGTGCTGGGCACTTCCCGGGCGATTGTGGTGTCTTCAACTTACTGGAATAATAAGTGGGAGCCCTAGTGATACATTACATATCAGGAGATGCTCTGTCCTCATACACCTAGCCTCAATATGACGCGAGATGTCGGGCGTTAGTGAAACCACCAGCAGCCATGATTCTCCCCTGACACTGGGTGTATTGTTCACATCCCTTTATCCCAAACAAAATCATGGGTATGAGCCAGCTTGCAAGCACTTTCACACTGGCCGCCCAACCCGGCATAACGCCTGGTGGGTGACGTCATCTAGAGGCGGGGCTGGGAGATGACAGTATCTCCCAGTGGCGCCTTTACAGTGCATTGAATGGGATCCGTTCACACTGTGCCTGGACCTGTAAGCATTCCGGTTCCAACCCTGGTCAAGACCTGGGCTGAAGTCCCGGAATGCTGGACCCGGGATAATGTACCAGGACCCTTTCACGCTGACTCCTTTCCCGGGTTGATGCGCGTTCATGTGCAATAACCCGGGAAATATTTGTCAGTTTGAAAGGGGTATAAGAGGTGTCTTTAGATGAAAAGGTGCAAACAGAATGCTGGGTCTTATATGGAACTCTACCCATTACATCAGCGGCTGGTGCTCTGTATGTTCCGCTCCATACAGAGTGCAGGGCCTTGGGGTGGCACCTATTACGGGCGGCAGCTCTCAGTCGGTGCATGGCTGAGCAGGCAGTGGCGGGTGACAAGCAGCACCACCGCCGACATGATTCAGCCTTAGGTCTGCGGCACCCTGTACGGGAAGAGGGTGGGGTGGAGTTCCAGCGCGTCACCACCTCTTGTTTGAGGTGATAGCAGGTTGAGGAGTGTTTGCTGCCGCTCCAGCCTTCGGCAGGCAGTAGCAGAATGGCAAAAGTGTCCGCAAGCATCTCCTACACGCTCCTGTCATTTGTGAGGAAATGCTGCACCACCAAATTTAGGCCCTTATTCTGGTTCGGACGGTACGGCCCGCGTGCGGCCGTACCGCCGATGTTTTTATTCTGCACATGCGCAGAGGTCAATCTGCGCATGTGCAGCCCCCTTCGCCGCAGACGTATTTCGTCCGCCGCAAAGGGGGCGTATAGGGGCGTGAGAGGCTTCATGCCCTCATTTCCCTATGTGTACGCCCCGCGTTTCATGGGCGTTCCCATGCAAACGCGGGGCGTATGCATGGTAATGAGGGCATGACGCAACTCATGGGGGCGAAAGCTGACGTCGCCGGATGTCAGCTTTCAGCCCCCATACAAGCTACCACACGGACGATTGTCCGTGTGGTCTCAGCTTGCGGGAGCTGCCGGGGCGTGCGGACCTGCCTTCGATGGTCGACGACCATCGAATGCAGGGGGCAGCTCCCACCATGGTGGAGGCGTACGCCTCCACCATTTTTATGCGGATCGCCAGCCGTCCGTGTACGGACGGCCGTGGCGATCCGTAGGGTGGGCGGGGATTGGTTTGTGCGGCCGGAGCCCCGTGTGCGGCTCTGGCCGCACCAACCAGAATAAGGGCCTTATTGTGTTGGCAAAACATGGCACGTGCTGGAATCTACATATTTGCTGGGACTTCAAAACAGCCATCTTCCTGCACTGTAATAGGAGTGTTCCAGGTTCCCTGTTTGTCCATAATCCTGCCCCACAACTATTAAAATACTATGTAGAAACATATGCAGAGGGCGTGCTGCAAGTGGTGGAAAGAGCCACGTCTTCACGTACAGTGATGGGAAGGTCCGACATCGCAACCACCAACACCCTAGGGGATTTGTCATACCATGTCTTTAGAAGGCTGAGTTGTTTGCTGTTTTTTTGATGACCGCTTACAGTAACTCTCTTAAATTTTGTAGAGGGAGGAGGAGGAGGGCTTAGATCATTGTGTGAAGTTGTACCACTAGTCATGAACACAGGCCAGGGCCTTAGCCGTTCCTTGCCACTGATATACATTTTTTTCCTTCAAATTACTGAACTTTGCCATTTTGTATTTGACATGACCTCTACAATGACATTGGGCATCAGCCTTGGCAGACAACGTTGCTGGCATTTCATGTTCTATGTCATGACTAGTGGCAGCAGCTTCAGCACTAGGGGGAAGTTTTTCTTGTTCTTTCACTATCTTATACTACAAATGTTTGTTCTCCATTATCTTTCTGGAGTTATAATATGCGGCACAGGAGTGTCTCACTAAAACACACACATAGGTAAAGCCTGAAAAAAATTAGATGGATTAATATAACCCTTTTATTTTGGGCTTATTTTATTTATATGCGGCACAGGAGGAGTGTACCACACACACGGCAAAGCCTGAAGAAATTATATGAATTTAAAATAACCCTTTTATTTTGGGGTTATATTTTATATGCGGGCGGCAAAGCCTGGAAAAATGATATGAATTTAAATAAATCTTTATTTCTTTAGAGTGTACACTGGACTGTCACTGGACTTATACAGCTGTCGGCAGTACCACTGGATTAGCAGTACCACTGGACTTAAATGCAGTACCACGGGACTAGCAGTACCACTGGATTAGCAGTACCACTGGACTTAAAAGCAGTACCACGGGATCTTCAGTGCCACAGGACTGGACTTATGTAGCAGTATCACTTGACTTTAACGGCAGTATTACTGGACTATCAATGGACTGACCTATATACACTACAACACTGAGTGCTGTCTATCACTGAACTGGACAACAGCAGTATCAGCACTGTACTAGTACTTGTAGTACACTGTATAATTACTAAGTATCTGCGGGGCGGCGGGCAGGCAGGAGGGCTGGACACACCCTGTTCTCTTCACTCTTTTAGACTGGAGTCCGGATAAGGTCTGGATCTCGCAAGATCCGGCGGCGGGTTCTCGCGAGGTCCGGAGATCTGTGCTCCGAGTCTGGGCGGGAATAACCGAACAGGCTCGGAGAGGTTCAGATTGGGGGTGTTCGGATTCCCCCAATCCGAACCCACTTATCCCTAATATATATATATATTTGATTAATTAGAGTTTTGTAAATAAATAGAACACATATAAGTGATGTATACAGATTCCCGGTATGGCACTGAGGCGATACTTACTCTATACCGTATACCTGGCTGCTCCTTGCCTTCCACCAGGCACACATACAGCACAGGTGACGGAAATCACTCAGCGCAGTGATTGTGGAGACCCAGGATTAATAACATGATGAAGGGCCTGATTCGGGCCTTATCGCAGACTTTATCGCTGAATGTTACAGGTGACTGCGAGGAGAAAGTCGACATCCAGACAGAAAGAGAAACCGCCGCGTGTAAATATGAGAATAAATTGCAGATTGTTATCCACCCGCAAATCCATGCACAATTCCAGAGGCGTCCATTAGTGTTTTTAGTCTGTGCAATTGTGAGTGAGTCTGACAATACCGGGCATCTGCAGCAGAGACAGGCTGATGGGGGATGGCACTGATGTCACAGCCCCCCACTGCCCGAGTAAACCTGGGCACGCCTGTTCTTTGACACTCCCCGAAAATGGCGGGTTACCACCCCCAAAAGCCGTTTTCCTGTCAGACTGATAATCCACACGCTTTTTTCTGTGGCTATTTCCCTTGCACACGCGCACTATGATCTGTATGCATGAGCAGTCATTCACTAATCGCTCGGTTTGCAAATTCGCACAACCGCGCTCTGTTCTGAATCAGGCACAAAGTCAAGGTGGTTTCACGTGATTGCATTATTGCCACCCCAAGAACGCCAAACTTCACGATAAGACAGATCCGGCCAAGTTCTCAGAGATCTTTGGTAACCTCGCCGTTCCGCAGACCAGGCGCCATTATGGATGTGGTCAGTCCTGCACTGTGGGGTACGCGGAGTAGGACTGGGAAGACGATAATGGGAATTCTGTATGGAGTAATTGAGACCAAGCTCCGTGGTGGAAACCGGCGAATCTTGCCCCTAAATCCAGAACGAGGGGAATATCCGGTGCAACGGTTTGTATGATGTTGCTCATTTCTCCTTTTTGTGTAATTAACAACGCAGAAGGACACAAATGTTTTTTTAATTTTCTAATACGAGAATGAATTATTGTGTAACTGTTCTCCCAGATTTTATACCAAAGCGAAGAGAAAATCATTTTCTCTTTAACCAATCATTTCTTTTTTTTTTTGCAAATTGAGATCAATGAAGTTCTTCCAACAACAGGAAGAAATCAATAAGAGCGAACGCATCCTTCATGGGCTGTGTGTGACTTACAGCGGCCCTGACAGTATGCGCGGCGTCCGCAGTACAATGCCTTATAGCACGTACTCAGCGGATGGGACCTATGGATCCATGTCTAATGGAACCAGGGCTCATCTCCTCCCTTCCCATATAAGAATATGCCTGATTTTATGCAAATGATGCAATCAAGCAAATGGTGAAGGAGGTGGGTGTCACGTTTAATCGCCCGGGCAAATGCCATGATCACAACACACTGTATAAGTAATACGCTCGGAATGTTACACGCTAAAGAGAACATTGAAGGGTTTTTTTTTTTTTGCATTTCAATTTACAATGTGTGATTGCTAATGTATTTCATGGTTTCATGGCTAATGTATTACAGGAAGGATTTGGGCCTCCAAAACAATCAGTAAATATGGGAACATTTAATGTCATTTAAATTATTTTGATGCCTTTTTTTTTTTTTCACTTTTCTTATGATTGAACTGTTCACGTAGGTAAATTCAGGGGCTGGCAGGCAAATCTTATCCTGGGGGTAAAGCCAAAGCACTGGCCCATGATCAGCCCGTTCTTAAAAGATAGCTTGTTTTGAACATCAGATTATGCGTACACACCTACAGATTTATCTGTCCAATCTATCTGGTGGGAACAAAATCCTGGAAATGTCTAGGAGCAAATGACAATCAAAAATGTGCTCCCAAATGCAGGAAAACAGAAAAACATATGCTTGGATACATTTGTTATATCAGATTGATTTAATCAATTTTTGATTGTCATTTGCTCCTAAACATTTCCAGGTTTTTGTTCCCACCAGATAGATTGGACAGATAGATCTGTAGGTGTGTACGCACAACCATTTTGCTCTTTTTTCCTGACACAAAAGGCACATTTTCTCGTTACCCTACATATTAATGTGGCCAGGGCCGAAACTAGGGTTTCTGGTGCCCGGGGCAAGACATTAATTTAGTGCCCCCCCCCCCCCCCCCCCCCCCAAAAAAAAAATTATACACACACATATTATATATATATTTTTTTTTTCTCCAAAAAACAGGCGTCACTCCGGGGCTTTATGTGTAGCAATCAAGTGAAGTTTATTCCTTCCACGAAAAACAAGGGTGGGGGGCCCGCACCATATATTTTGGTAACAGTTTACAGGTTGTGAATGGTACACAAGTCAGTTCAGAAGGGAATTTGAACATATGTATTCCCTTACCGCCTTAGGGTGCTGTCAACTGATTTAAATGTAATATAATAGAAACAAGAGGAAAAGAAATCAGAAACTGATTTCTTTTCCTCTTTTTTCTATTTTATTCCTTCCACGGTCTACGCCGTTTCGGGTATTTAACCCTTCGTCAGGACCAGAGGATATCACAACAAAAAGTGCAACAACTTTGTTGTTGTTATGATATCCTCTGGTCCTGAGGAAGGGTTAAATACCCGAAATGGCGTAGACCATGGAAGGAATAAACTTCACTTGATTGCTACACGTAAAGCCCCGGAGTGACGCCTGTTTTTTGGAGAAACTATTTGTGGACACTGCATCACTGGGAAGGCACCCGGGCAGCAGCATTGCTTGTTAAGAGCGGGGAGTGCCGGACACCCACACAGAATATATATATATATATATATATATATATATATATATATATATATATATATATATATATATTTATGTGCTTACAGACAGCAGAAGGGTGATATTAAACCAACAAACAAGACAATATATCATATATTATTATATATACACTGTATTCTGAAATTAAATATATATTTATAAATTATCCCTCAACCGGTCCACTTGCATCAAGATACATATATACTAGAAACTATATGAACCTGAAAATAGGGACAGTGCGCGCTAAAAATTTAGGGCATGTTTTTTTTTTGGGGGGGTGGGGGAGAAGTGGTGTGGTCACATAGTAGTATCAATTCACATTATAGCACACACCGTAATGCCCAGTACACATTATAGCACACACCGTTATGCCCAGTACACATTCCAGCACACACCGTTTTGCCCAGTACACATTCCAGCACACACCGTAAGGCCCAGAGCACATTACACCACAAACCGTAATCCCCAGTACACATTATAGCACACACCGTTATGCCTCCCCAGTACACATTATAAGCAATGGTTAATTGCTGCTGCCACTGGATAGAACACTGTCCCTGAATGATACACAATATGCCACACACTGCAATGTCCAATATGTCACAAACATACATCCCAACACTGGAGGCAGAGGAGAGGAGACATCTGCGCGTGCTGAAGGCACGCGCCCAAAATTAGAGGGTTCACCTACTACCGTGGAACTCCTGCGAGGCTACATCCCCCATTTTTTCCGCTATGAGGGCATGGTCAGCTCTCTAAGAGCTGTAGCCACATGGGGTGCGGCCATGGAAAAGGTGTGATACACATATGCCCCCACAGTGCTAGAGACACATATGCCCCCACAGTGCCAGATATTCTGCCACATTGCCAGAGATACATATGCCCCCTCAGTGCCAGAGACACATATGCCCCCACAGTGCCAGAGACACATATGCCCCCACAGTGCCAGAGACACATATGCCCCCACAGTGCCAGAGACACATATGCCCCCACAGTGCCAGAGACACATATGCCCCCACAGTGCCAGATATTCCGCCACAGTGCCAGAGACACATATTCCCCCACAGTGCCAGATATGCCCCCACAGTGCCAGATATGCCCCCACAGTGCCAGATATGCAGATATTCCGCCACAGTGCCAGAGACACATATGCCCCCACAGTGCCAGATATGCCCCCACAGTGCCAGAGACACATATGCCCCCACAGTGCCAGATACACATATGCCCCCACAGTGCCAGATATGCCCCCACAGTGCCAGATACACATATGCCCCCACAGTGCCAGATATTCCGTACAGTGCCAGATACACATATGCCCCACAGTGCCAGAGACACATATGCCCCACAGTGCCAGATATGCCCCCACAGTGCCAGATATTCCCCCCACAGTGCCAGATACACATATGCCCCCACAGTGCCAGATATGCCCCCACAGTGCCAGAGACACCTATGCCCCCACAGTGCCAGATACACATATGCCCCCACAGTGCCAGATATGCCCCCACAGTGCCAGAGACACATATGCCCCCACAGTGCCAGATATTCCTGCACAGTGCCAGATACACATATGCCCCCACAGTGCCAGATACACATATGCCCCCACAGTGCCAGATATGCCCCCACAGTGCCAGAGACACATATGCCCCCACAGTGCCAAAATTTCCCACCAGCAACTCACCATTGTTGCTGTCTCTCCATCTGCTGCTGCTGCTGGGGGGGGGGGGGGGGGGGGGGGCGTCCGGTGGGGCGCACACAGGTAAGGGCAGGGGGCACACAAAGGTAAGGGCAGGGGCACACACAGGTAAGGGCAGAGCACACACAGGTAATGGCAGGGGCACACACAGGTAAGGGCAGAGGCACACGCAGGTAAGGGCAGGGGCACACGCAGGTAAGGGCAGGGGAACACGCAGGTAAGGGCAGAGGCACACGCAGGTAAGGGCAGAGGCACACGCAGGTAAGGGCAGAGGCACACGCAGGTAAGGGCAGAGGCACACGCAGGTAAGGGCAGGGGCACAGGCAGGCAGTAAGGGCAGGGGCACAGGCAGGTAAGGGCAGGGGCACAGGCAGGTAAGGGCAGGGGCACAGGCAGGTAAGGGCAGGGGCACAGACAGGTAAGGGCAGGGGCACAGGCAGGTAAGGGCAGGGGCACAGGCAGGTAAGGGCAGGGGCACAGCAGGTAAGGGCAGGGGCACCCGCAGGTAAGGGCAGAGGCACACACAGGTAAGGGCAGAGGCACACACAGGTAAGGGCAGGGGCACACAAAGGTTAGGGCAGAGGCACACACGGGTAAGGGCAGAGGCACACACGGGTAAGGGCAGAGGCACACACGGGTAAGGGCAGGGGCACACACGGGTAAGGGCAGGGGCACACACAAGTAAGGGCAGGGGCACACACAAGTAAGGGCAGGGGCACACAGGGGGGTGCACTGTCACACAGGGGGGGCCGCACTATCACACAGGGGGGAGGCACTGTCACACAGGAGGGGGGGCGCACTGTCACACAGGAGGGGGGGCGCACTGTCACACAGGAGGGGGGGGGGCGCACTGTCACACAGGAGGGGGGGGCGCACTGTCACACAGGAAGGGGGGGCGCACTGTCACACAGGAGGGGGCACTGTCACACAGGAGGGGGGGCTGCAGTGTCACACAGGAGGGGGGGTTGCAGTGTCACACAGGAGGGGGGGTGCACTGTCACAGGAGGGGGGCACTGGCACACAGGTGGGGGGTGCACTGTCACACAGGAGGGGGGCACTGTCACACAGGAGGGGGGCTGCCGGGTCACACAGGAGAGGGGGGTGCACTATCACACAGGAGGGGGGGTGCACTGTCACAAAGGAGGGGGGGCGCACTGTCACACAGGAGGGGGGCACTGTCACACAGGAGGGGGGGCTGCAGTGTCACACAGGAGGGGGGTTGCAGTGTCACACAGGAGGGGGGGTTGCAGTGTCACACAGGAGGGGGGGTGCACTGTCACACAGGAGGGGGGGTGCACTGTCACACAGGGAGGGGGGTGCACTGTCACACAGGTGGGGGGTGCACTGTCACACAGGAGGGGGGCACTGTCACACAGCCACACAGGAGGGGGGGCTGCCGGGTCACACAGGAGAGGGGGGTGCACTATCACACAGGAGGGGGGGTGCACTGTCACAAAGGAGGGGGGGGGGCACTGTCACACAGGAGGGGGGACCTGCAGGGTCAAACAGGAGGGGGGGGGGGGGCTGCAGTGTCACACAGAAAAGGGGCAGATGGAGATACCCAGTTACAGACAGAAGGGGGGGTTGGGGGAAGCAGGCACCACACACTTGTAGGGATGGAGTCAGGTGTGGGGTGCAGTGCAGTGTGCAGCATGTGTGGCTGGGCTGGGAGGAGAGGTGGACAGCTGACACTTACCAGGACCTTCGGTTGCTGGCCTCCTGCTGCACCAGTGCACCGCCACCTGCAGAGTTACTGCCCCGCCCCTTCACAGCACAATGCAGCAGCAGCAGTCAGTCACATGCACTGGGCCCAGCCAATGAGAGGAAGCAGGGGTGGACTCACTGGTCAGGCTGCTGAAGGGAATGTAAGTGGGGGCGGGGCCACAGTTGTGCTGGACTGGAGAAGGGGACTAAGTTAAAAACCGGACCCGGATAAGACACCGGAACGCCGGACCAGACATCAAACTCTGCATTCCGGAGCTTATAGTGTCTGGTCCGAGGGGTGTCCCATGCGGGGGGTGTCTTGTCCGGGGGGATGCCTGTGATTGCTCACACCAGGGACATGGGGAAGGGGAGATTACAGCCTCCCCGTGTGGTCTGGACCGTTCCAGTTTTTATTACACCCCCGGACCATGCGGTGAGGCTGTATTCTCCCCCCTCTCCTCTCCCAGGTGACAGGTGCGAGAGCAGCCTCATCAGATGGAGCACCCCCGGACAGGACACCCCCGGACCGGATACTACAAGCTCCGGAATGCAGAGTTTGATGTCCGGTCCGGCATTCCGGTGTCCTATCCGATTCCGGATTTTACCCATACCCCTGGAGAAGTCGGCACTCAGTGTAGCCGTACTTCTGTGTATACTGGCAGCCGGCCCGAGGAACTGGTCTGGGGGGCACTAGGCACCGGGCCCACACCCCGGCCCAGCCGTCACTGGGTAAGTTAGTATCACTTTAGAATATGGGCGGTATTCAATGAGCCAGAATCGCCAAGTTTTATGGCGATTCTGTGTTTTTATCGTGTCTGACGGTGATTTTTGGAGCCCCAAATGCGAATCACCGTATTCAATGAGCTGAAATCGCCGATGACTACCGGTGAATGAAGCAGCAATCGCCAAATGTTATTCTCTCCAAATCGCCGTTTTTGGTCTATAGGATTTTACATGGGGAATCGACGGTAGTTGAGGGGAATCGCCAAAAGTGTATTCAATGAGAAGTTGGCGATTCCTTTTTCTTCTTTCATATCGCCGTTCCTCACCGAGTGTCCCTCGTCATTTTTTTCTGGTGAACTTTTATAGGAACATGTGAAATAATTGGTTTGAAGTGTTCTATTTAACTATGCAAGTCTAATGTATTATTATTTGCTGCCCTTGTGTGATGTCATGGTCGTAGAAGTGCTATACAAATATATATTTAATTTTTTCAGGCATTTTTTTTTTCTCCCACAAAGCACTGTTCTTACCCATGGTGCACCTCACTTACCCATGATTCTCCTCCCCACCTCACTCCTTCGTTTGCCCGTAGAGCAGAATACCCAGCGTTTGCCGTATGCTGTATGGGAAGCGTTTGTACAGGGTAATTTGCTTTTTTCTGGCATTTCTCTGCATTTTTTTAAACAACTGACTACATTAATGCGGCTGTATAGGGAAACGCCGGTATGGCTGAGAATCGCCGTTAGGGCCGGCGATTCTCAGCCACGTTGAATAGGGTTACTTGGCGACTCCCCACGAATCCCCATGCATGGCGATTCACAGCAAAAAACCGGCGATTGGCAGGCGAATGTTAAATCTGGATCACTGTGACCAGCGATTCTGGCTCATTGAATACCGCCCTATATCTGTATTGTAACTTTATAAGTGATACTGTTATACAGCGACAGACGGTGCGCAAAAGGGGGCGTATCCACATGTCCCAGGGGTGTGGCCACTTGTTGCCCCCATCTCTGGGGCAAATGCAGGATTTGTAAGTGGGGGACTTGATGTACACCGAACTAGCACCCACTGCATCTATACATGCCAGCCAAGCCTAAGGCCGGGGGTTGGAGATGCTCAGCTAGGCCTCCAGGCAGCCAGACAGAACCATCCGGCCATTTGCCTATCGGGCATTTGCCAGGACTAGGAATGGCCAGCCTGTCCATCTCTGATGCATGCAAGCTCAGGATTGGCCGATTCCATCTGTGTTTTTCTCGGTTCAGTTCTAATTAAAAGGAAAAAAGAAAAGAAAGAAAATCTCTCTATTCCCGTCAGATTCTTGTTTATCTGAGACGCTGTAAATGCAATTTGACCTGATGTCTTTAATAAAGATTTATAATTCTTAGATAAGTGTCAGATAGCTAAGCATCAGATATCGAGCAGGACCCTTCGCCCTGACATGCGTATATATATCTGATAAGCCGTATCAGTGATTGAAAACATTTTCATTGGCATAAATAATCCCTCATATCATAACTATCTATCTTGTAAAGGAAGAATCTCAGCTAAATATCAGTTCATTTTATAGAAAGAACTTTATATTATTATTTGTGAGTTCTGTTGCAGAACGTGTGACATACAGATATGTACATGTCACATTATACATGCTGCGTGGTAAAGGAATGCCGAGCATTACGCACCATCCATTCGCCAGCCGCCAGCTCTCAGCTCCTGAGGCCTTCCTTCTTTATATTTACCAAGCCAGGTATTGGTTCCTGGGGTAACACATTGTAGTGCAAGCTGAACCGTGCCGGCTTGTCTCTGAGTAGCGCTATACCGGGAATGTCTCGCTGTTTGGTATTTGTGGGCCTGGATCTTGCGCACAAGCATGAGCCTAATGTAGTGCTAACTCATACCAGATACTGATACCAGACAGGGCCAGATTAAAGCAGGGGCAAAAGGGGTCAGTACCCCTGGGCCCCCCTCTAGTTAGGGGCCCCCTGTGGTGGCATGTATTTTTTTTAATGATGATTAATGGTGCTGAGCATGGGGTGCCAAGGCACACTGACTGTGCAGTGCATTTCTGAGAGTTGACTAAGTCCCATGACACTTTGCACAAGAGGGCAGAGGCTGAGAGGTTTGTGCTGAGCTCTGAATGGTGGAGCTCATGACATGCTTTTCAGGCCCATGGAGGGCAGCAGCAGCAGCCTAGTCATGGGAGGGTTTTTAATCAGAGGTAGCACTGGGACTGTGAGGTCTCCTACAGTCCTACAGAGTAAGGTGCAGGCTTTTCATGTGATATGTGTATGTATGGGTGTATATATATATATATATATATATATATATATATATATATATCCCCCCTGCAGTTACCCATTGACCATGTTTATACTGCCTTTACTCTGTGTTTTGACAGTATAATATTCTCCCGTGCAGTTTTTGGCCAGTAATGACAAGTGCAAGGGGGCCCCCCTGTCTAATGTGCTCGGGCCTCCCGAAGGCTTAATCTGGCCCTCACACTAGGTGATTGTCGGAGTCTCAGAACAGAGAGATGGGGGGGGGGGTGTCTAACACGCCGGTGGTCTTCGGCTAGGGAGTCCTGCAAGGGGATTTAGTCAAAGTGGCACCTAACGTGCAGGTCAAGGCCCTCTGTCTCGGTCATTTGGCACCTACAATGAGATGAGATGAAAAGAATTGGGAGAAACTAAACTTGACTGAACCGGAGTGGACTTGATCAAACTGGGCACCTTGAGTAGCGGTGGATTGTGACAGGGAGAAAGCAGGGGTGCTGTGTAATGGGGTAACTGGGAAAGTGGGAGCTTTGGCATTGTAGTCACATCATATCCGCATACAAGGCCGCTTACCTTGTCCTGGGCACTATCAGTTAGTGTACGGGATTGCTATGAAGTGGCAGATTAGGCACAATGTGTGGCGTGATGGCATGGCAGTTGTCAGGACTGGGGTGTAATGTGAATCCAAGTTGTGAGCTGTGGGGTCAGTGCTGCTTTCAAATAATAAGCGAGCCAGACGTATGGAAGTCCTGATTAACCAGAATTCAGCAATCAGGCAAGGCTGACACAACTCCCAAAGGTCGACAGGCTGGAGTGCTCGTGAGGTCACAAGTACCGAGATCCGGTCTGGAACGGAGCGAGCCGCGGTGGCTATCGGGCAGGAAGCGGCTATACTGCAGGTCTTACAATAGGTTTGGACGCACTAAGCGGGTGCAGCAGAAAACCGGATCAGTGTCAGGGAATCAGCTGCTGGGTAAGTTGCGATACAAAGGGATTATTCTGGTTGATTCGCAGCCTTGCAAGTCCACAAACCCTGCCCGGTGAATGCTGGGCCGCCTGCCCCCCCTCGCAGCCTGTGAGTGAACACATACGTCATGGTCACCGACCATCGAATGATGTGGAACGTGCACGCAAACTGTATCTAAGGGAGGTCATTTAGATTTGCGTGCACCCTCGGGAGGAAGTGGGCGGGTAGCTGGCATCCAGTGATGTCAGCTGCCCCCCCAGCACTGTCATCACGGGCCGATTACCATGGGAACGCTCAGCATTTACATGGGAACGCAGCTATCCGCCGCCGCTCCCCAGCCGCAGCCCTGCTACATAAATCATAGCTAGAAGCTGATTGGCGGTTGATAGATTGAACTTCGCTTTATCTCCCCAACAGATGGTAAATCCCAGTGTGGACGAGCCTCACAGATGCACAGACGTGGAAGGATGTAGTCAGCCATCTGTAATGGATAAAATGAATTGAACCAACATCACTGTGTGGACGGGATGCCGCAGGCACTGCACCTGTATCCAATGATCGTAGCAGGGCTTATTAATGCTGCGTGCATGAAGGAAAGCTCGCCCGATGGGATCCGCTTTGTGCCGTGCGGGGACTTGCCACAAGTGATGCAGGGAGGGATCAGATTGGATCCCTCTCAGTGCAAAACTCATTCGGTGAAGTTGTGGATAGTAAACCATGAAAAAGTCTCACAAAATGAAAAAAAAAATTAAGAAAAACTCATGTTGACCATTGCCATGCCAACCTTTTGCTTATGTCGTCATTGTTGACCTAGTGCATGTCAATCTTTTGTCAGTGTCATCGTAGTTCAGGGGTGGGGAACCATTTTTCTAGCAATTGCCATTTCGATATGGTTAAAATCCTTCGGGGGCCATGTAAAACTAAGCACCTTAAAAAGTCCCCTGCTTCCCCCGTCCCATGCTCCAGCTGCCGCTGAACAACAGAGTGAAGAGAGACGGCTCTCGCGATAACTCGCTCCCACCCACACCACCACCTCACACGAGAACTCCCCCTTCCTAGTCTCCCGAGCAAGCGTCCCGGTGGGCGGGCGGGCCACTCCAACTGACTAAAAAATTATATTTTCAAACCATACCTCCGAGCTCGGAATTTTGCAAACTCCTAAACCAGGACTGGCGCCGCAAGCCACATGTGAGGGTATGTCCAGGGCTGTGTGTCATGCCCCCAGCCCCAATGTGCACACAGCATGTATTCCCCACTTCTCTGCTCAGCAGGGGGCTCCCAACTGCCCTCCCACCTTGGTACACTGCCGGCATTGGGTGGGGCACAGGACAGCCCCCCCCCCCCCCCAAAAAAAGGACAGTACCGCTAAAATCGGGATAGTTGGGGGGGTATGCCTAAACTGCTACGAACTCCTGTACTCCAATAACTGGCATGTTCCCGGGAAGCCCCTGCGAGGTTCATGTTCTGTACGGCCGCGGTCTTCTCATTCTCCGCTATATCTGTAATACACAAACACATTGCAATATTATTATTCCTAACGGTGACTTTTGCTTGATTAAATGTACAAATGCTGGATTTCACAATAGATTAAAATCAGCAGTCGCCAAACGAATTCTGCAGCTCAATGTGCCCAAAAAGTTGACTCTAATGCAAATCATTTCTACATTTCCTACTAAGGTCACGAGAGAGCGTGAATAATAAGAATATTAAAGCTCTTTGATAAATGCATCAATAATCAATACGGTACTGTATGTGTTACAGGATCCTATCCAGTGTTGCGGCAGCGTAATGTGGGTTACACAGCCACTTGTAATGAAGGTTATAGCACAAACCGAGGCAGCCTGTGGCTGATTAGCTGTCCAGGGACCACACAATGGCACAAATATGGCCCTAAACCACTGCCGAGCCATCTTTACCAGCCAGCGGAGCGGTCCTGTAACAGCTCATGTACTGGGGACAGAGAGTTACTCAGTACTGCAGTTCCACCTGTACCAGCCAGCGGAGCAGTCCTGTAACAGCTCATGTACTGGGGACAGAGAGTTACTCAGTACTGCAGTGCCACCTGTACCAGCCAGCGGAGCGGTCCTGTAACAGCTCATGTACTGGGGACAGTGAGTGACTCAGTACTGCAGTGCCACCTGTACCAGCCAGCGGAGCAGTCCTGTAACAGCTCATGTACTGGGGACAGAGAGTTACTCAGTACTGCAGTGCCACCTGTACCAGCCAGCGGAGCAGTCCTGTAACAGCTCATGTACTGGGGACAGAGAGTTACTCAGTACTGCAGTGCCACCTGTACCAGCCTGCGGAGCGGTCCTGTAACAGCTCATGTACTGGGGACAGAGAGTTACTCAGTACTGCAGTGCCACCTGTACCAACCAGCGGAGCGGTCCTGTAACAGCTCATGTACTGGGGACAGAGAGTTACTCAGTACTGCAGTGCCACCTGTACCAGCCAGCGGAGCGGTCCTGTAACAGCTCATGTGCATGGGACAGAGAGTTACTCAGTACTGCCAAGCCACCTGTACCAGCCAGCGGAGCGGTCCTGTTACAGCTCATGTACTGGGGACAGAGAGTTACTCAGTACTGCCGAGCCACCTGTACCAGCCAGCGGAGCGGTCCTGTAACAGCTCATGTGCTGGGGACCGAGACTTACTCAGTACTGCAGTGCCACCTGTACCAGCCAGCGGAGCGGTCCTGTAACAGCTCATGTACTGGGGACAGAGAGTTACTCAGTACTGCAGTGCTCTCTGTACCAGCCAGTGGAGCAGTCCTGTAATAGCTCATGTACTGGGGACAGAGAGTTACTCAGTACTGCAGTGCTATCTGTACCAGCCAGCGGAGCGGTCCTGTAACAGCTCATGTGCAGGGGACAGATAGTTACTCAGTACTGCCAAGCCACCTGTACCAGCCAGCGGAGCGGTCCTGTTACAGCTCATGTGCAGGGGACAGAGACTTACTCAGTACTGCAGTGCCACCTGTACCAGCCAGCGGAGCAGTCCTGTAACAGCTCATGTGCAGGGGACAGAGAGTTACTCAGAACTGCAGTGCTATCTGTACCAGCCAGCGGAGCGGTCCTGTAACAGCTCATGTGCAGGGGACAGAGAGTTACTCAGAACTGCAGTGCTATCTGTACCAGCCAGCGGAGCGGTCCTGTAACAGCTCATGTGCAGGGGACAGAGAGTTACTCAGAACTGCAGTGCTACCTGTACCAGTCAGCAGAGCGGTTCTGTAACAGCTCATGTGTCCTGTACCAGCCAGTGGAGCGGTCCTGTAACAGCTCATTCTTGGGTTAATTCTGTTGGTAGCCAATTAACCTACCAGTATATTTTTGGATTGTGGGAGGAAACCGGAGTACCCGGAGTAAACCCACGCAAGCAGCGGGAGAATATACAAACTCCACACAGTTAGGGCCATGGTGGGAATGGAACCCATGACCTCAGTGCTGTGAGGTGGTAATGCTAACCACTACACCGTCCATGCTGCCTGATTTCTGTTGAATTCTTTTGATGCAATGGTCAGTTACCATCACATGGAAGGATTTGATGGCAGATGCCCAGCCATCCTTATCCCAGTGCACATTTATAATGCCCCCACCCAGTTACCCCTCATCTGCTGTACGTGTAGGCGCAGTATTGCGGCACTATAAATAATCGCTGCTCTATAAATATTGCATTACGGTGGAGTTTTTCACTTTTAAGTATAGAAACAGACGCACGCTGCATTCCGACATATATACTGTATACAGCGGCTATTAGGGGAACGTCGCCGGGCAGGATCTGGGCACCGTGTGATGATAAACGATATTACATTTGCTACTAGTGAGAAGGTTCCCTGTAAGATTATTGTTAGAACTTTTCCAGATTAGGCCTAATTTAGTTATTTGTGTTTTAAATATTAAAGTGGGGATTTAATAAGTTCCGCGCCTCCTATCTGCCTCTGTACACGCCATTGTTTTAATAAAATAATGATTGCTCATTTTCGCCACATGCTCGGCGTATAACATGAACGTAATCCCATACTTATGGTAAGTAACTGCACGCTTCCAGCAGAGCATCGCATCCGGGACTCGTGTTTATCTACAAGTAGGTGGAAGAGCGGCACCCTGCGAGGCCTCAGACGCCGCTGTAACTATAGCGATACATGCGGTGCCTCAGCGTGGGGCTGCTGGGAATACTACAACTTTACTTAAAGGGACGCTTCCTCTCATCCATATAAATCCAATGTATAGAGTTATTTAGTAACATTCTCAGTGTCGTCGTACAGTATAATATTGTACTTGCAGCATATGTATGTGTGTGTGTATATACTGATCTATATGTATTTAGGATGAGGTCACTAGGTCGACCATGTCGACTTAAACAGGGTCTATGTGGGCTATGCTACGTCATCTCCGTCTCCAGGAGCTGCATCGCGTCACACAGGCCACGCCCCTGTGTTTTGTCATTGGACTTCGTCAATGGGGAAGTCTATGCAAAACATCAATTTGCAGCCTTGCGGGGAACAAGGCGAGCAAGGGGGAGGTGGCGAGCGTCTTAATTGGGAGGCGTTAAAACCACGCACATCGCTGCAAAATGCGCAGCCATGCGTGTGAACCAGAATAACCACCAAAGTGTTTTGAAAAGCCAGGAAATTATATCGAAAAATAATGTATTTGTCTTTTCTGAAAGTTGATGAAAATGTATTTTTACAGCTAATCGTCCCTTTCGGTTTCTCTTTCTGTGAAATGTAATCTCTTCACATCTAATCGCCATTGATAATAATGGGAGCGTTCGTCCGTTATCTGCAGTACTGTACATTCCCCTCCTAGGCAGAGATGATTACACTTGTGAGGGGCGACAAAGCTGCTGATAATCCTATCTGCGATGTGATGCAGCTGTCTGGGAGGTGAAGAGGCCATCTTATATTCTTTGGTTTGTAGATACAACGTGACCTCTTCTTTTCTTTGTCTTCCAGGATTGGCGACTTTCTCAGCACACCAGTTCATGGTGGCTGCCTGCACCGTAGTTGGCTGTTCGAACAGTTCACGTGTCACCTTGTGGACAGCACAGCTGCCACCGGAATATATTTCTCCCCCGGTTCTTACGGTCCTAGATTCGACTAGTATACATGCTCGGTATGTATCCATAGGTTACCACTGACAGTTGGGTAACTTTGTATGCAGCGGGCCTGTGAATGAAAACCTCTAATACTGTTTTCAGACAGCCACGGCCGAAAAACCTGGTAAATACCCAGCATTTACCCGGCATTTGAAGCGCCCGGATCCTAAACTCCGGGTCTCTGACCCTGGTCATTTGCAGGATCGGAGACCCGGAGTTTAAGATCCGGATCGACCCTTTCACACAGAAAAAGGACCCGTGTATTTCACGAAATTCCCAGGTGGAATTGCTTCCCCCGAGAATTTCATTTTCTGTGTGAAAGTTGTATATATAGGAATTGTGTAACAGGGGCAAACGCAGGATTTTCAGAAGGGGGTTTCCAGAGGGGCGGAGCAAAGCACGGAGATGGACACTTAGGTGACCCAGTATATGCCGGGTCAGTTAAAGTATTATAGATAGACCAAATGTATATAAATAATAATAATAATAACAATAATAATAATAATATTATACACACACACACACACACGTCAACAGCAGTGTAGACCCCTGGGCATAGCAATGTATTGGGGCCCCTACCGATCCTCCAGTGGTGGGGGTGGGGGAAGCTTTGATGTCCCACGGGTGACATACTGAGGCCTGGCCTCAGTAATTTCCACTAATTACCCCTTTACTGCACAGATGGTGGGAGATGAGGTGGGAGAAGGGGGCATTGGGCTGAATGAAGGGGCCCTGATACATAACTTCCAGGGTGGTAGAGGATGTTTAATATGCAGAGGAGGGATGTATAGTGGAGTGGGCTTATTATTCATAGTTTTCTGGTGGGAGGACAGCTTGCTTGACTGCAGATATCTCCAGTTCCCGGAAATAGATTTCTTAGATTTTAATGGAATTAAAAACTAGAGAATCCCACCTACCAAATGGTATTGGGGACTAGGGGATCAGAGTTCAGGAGGCAGAGCAATCTGCCAACGAGCATATAAAACTACATACCAGGTGTGTGGAGCTGGAGCAGTAACCAGCTGCTGGAAGGCTGATATCTCTGGTTCTGGGAACAGTAGAGACAAGCTACTAGTGTCCATCAAAGGGGGAGAGTCTCAGCTTTTGGAATATACCCTCCGAAAAACTCTAAGTCAGACAGAACCTGAAATATCTGACTGGGAAGAACAATTAACAGGCTTGGATGGGGACCACTGCTTTGAAGTCAGATATCTCCGGTTCCCAAGGGCCGATTTGTAAAATTCTTGTACCCATGGAAAGAGGGGACCCTCAGCTTTCAGCGGGCTTTCAAGGGCTCTTAGACTCCTGGGGGGGGTTTGGTTCTGGGTACTCAGAACCCCCCCCCTGCGTGCGCTACTGTGTAACCTGTATTTCTTCCCAGTTATAGCAGGGTTTTCAGTAACAAATGTGCCCAGCCCACAGAAATGAGGCTTTCTCATAGACCCATATCAGGGTAATAAGGATTTATTTATTCAGGGGAATGAGCCATTCTACATCCCCCGAAAAGAGTCCGTTCCAGCTTTCAGCATTACATCAGGCATAGCCAAACTGTGGCCCTCCAGCTGTTGTGAATCTACACATCCCAGCATGCCTTGCCATAGTTTTAGCATTCCCTAACAGCAAAACTGTAGCAAGGCATTATGGGACTTGTAGTTTCACAACAGCTGGAGGGCCATAGTTTGGCCAAGCTTCAAAAGTGATAGAGTGATAAACAACAGCCAATCAGCTCTTACCTGTAATATTTCAAACCCAGCCTGTAACATGGCAGTTAGGAGCTGATTGGCTGAGGTAAGTTACTCTGGCTAATGTACAATTACCCAGAACAAGCCGGCACTTATAGGGGGCGATAAGCAGCCTATCAGCTTTGCTTTCCCACGATAACACATGGGTCAAGGAACTTATCCCGGAATCCGATGTGCTAGTTCCCAAAAACCTGTAATTGACCGCACTGTAATAATGATCTATAATTGGATAATCCCTTTAGGCTGAGCATTGCAATATTAGGCCGTTACCGCCGGCAATAGAATTAAGAGCACTGTTGCCCAACTGGACGTTATTACACCTGTGTCGGAAAGACCGTTGCATGAGAAATGTACTTGTGTCTGTCCGACACATCTCATATGTTTTAAGCAATGGAAAGGATAAGTAGCGGTCTCAGTATATATACTATATACTCCTAACGGAAGCAAGCGCCAAGCGTATCTGTTCTCAATGCAGAGGTTACCCTAGTTGATGTCTACAGTAAATGAGGCCCATTATGGGCCTGATTCTGGTTCACTTGCAAAAGTCTCTCTTTAATGGGCAAGACCATGCTGCACTGCAGGGAGGCAGATGTAACTTGTGCAGAGAGAGTTATAGATTTTGGGTGAGTTCTATTGTTTCTGTGCAGAGTAAATACTGTATGCTTTATTGTTACAGTGCAATATAGATATCAGTTTGAAGTACAAACCCCTCCCAAATCTAACTCTCTCTGCACATGTTACATCTGCCCCCCCCCCTGCAGTGCAGCATTGTTTTGTCCATTAGAGAGAGAATTTTCCCTAGCAAGGAACCAGAATCAGGATCTATGCACAGTGTAAAGCCGGCCTGTTGTGTTTTCGCTTTTTGTTTAAAATAAACCAAATGGGCAGATTTACCAAAGGACCAATGCTGTTTGTACGGAGTGTTTGCCCGCTCTGTGTTTGCCAGCGTTAAGATTTGCCGACTTCCTCTGGAGGGGGCTTTCCTGTCTGTTTGTATGGGGGGAGGTTATTTAGCAAGTATTGCCCAAATAGCGACAGATTAAATGGGTCTGGGGCTGAAAATGTGAGGAGCTATGACCAGTGTTCTGTGGGTGTGTGGGTTTGACCAGGCCCACGTGGGCATGTACACTATCATCCTGTAATGTATTATACTATGGTGTCAGCCAATTGCCTGTCAACCCTTTATACCATAACCAACCATTGGTGCTCCTGGCCCAACCCTTTATACCATAACCAACCAATGGTGCTCCTGGCCCAACCCTTTATACCATAACCAACCAATGGTGCTTCAGGGTCAACTTTTTATACCATAGCCAACCAATGGCACTCCAGGCCCAACCCTTTATACCATAACCAACCAATGGTGCTCCAGGCCCAACCCTTTAGACCATAACCAACCAATGGCACTCCAGGCCCAACCTTTTATATCATATCCAACCAATGGCCCTCCAGGCCCAACCCTTTATACCATATCCAACCAATGGCCCTCCAGGCCCAACCCTTTATATCATATCCAACCAATGGCCCTCCAGTCCTAACCCTTTATACCTTATCCAACCAATGACCCTCCAGGCCCAACCTTTTTTACCATATCCATCCAATGGCGCTCCAGGCACAACCCTTTATACCATGACCAATGGTGCTCCAGGCCAGTAACGCAGGCGCAGCTGACTGTTGCTTTGTTACATTGCGTCTGTAAGTAATTTGATGTCGCTGTAATAAATGTACATAATTATTTTGGTCACTTCTTAGGTGGACGGAGCCTCAGACAATCACTGGAGTTGTGGAGCGATACCTATTGCATATCACAGACAATGTGACCAATGGAACGGCCTGGAACACCGTCTATAACTGCTCCGACCTCTTCCTGGATTACAGGATCCAAGGACTAACACCAGGAACCAGATACTTTGTGAAGATGAGCGTGAGTATCCTGCTGACTAATATACTGTATATTGTGTCCATAAGAAGTGACTAATAAAGAGTGTATTGCAGGGCTCCCGGTATGTGTCTGCAATGTAATGGGCCCAGTACAGAAGTCACTACAGTCAGGAACGTTCCTCTCTCTCCATCCCCTGTATCAGTAATCTCCTACAGACAGAGGGTTGCCATCTTGTGGTCGCATGGGGTGTGACTGCAGACAGATGACTTACAACCAGTGGCGGTTTTTACATATGAGACTGCACTGGCTTTACTATGACTGGCATTGACGTCCTATTGGAAGTCCGACCTGCCAGTCACCCAAGGCAGTCCCATTGGGAGGTGCTCCCTCCCTCTGGGATCCCTATATTGTACAGGCTCCGGGACTGTGATTTCACTTCTAGGGCTGTTGCCAAAGCAGTCCATAGAAGCGGGCTACATGCGCAGTACAGAGGTTGGTACTAGGCACGCGCCAGTCCCGGTGCCTGTCATCATTGTACAAGTACTGGGAACAATGCAGTGGGGATTAGGAGGAGCAGCGGTGGCAGCGGGGAGCCGGCATCGCAGCCAGCGGCAGCCCCCCTCCTACCATAAGGTAGGAGCCACCACTTGTTACAACCGTCAGACATTCTAGAAGCAGAGGATCAGTCATGGATTGATGACGACCAGTGTTATCCTGGCCTGCCCTGCATGGGTGGCATTATGGGGGGGTAGGTAGATGATTGACATTTAGGACAATATCTGGACTGTGGGTGGGGGAAGGGGAATTCCATAGAGACATTTCTACCAATAGGTGTAGAAGGGGGAGAGATTATTTTGATAAAGGGGGGTGGCTGCTGTTCGGGGGTTTTATACTTGGGGGGAGAGTGGATATTTCCCATTGAGTACAATGGAGGGGGGGGGGGGGAGTTGTACTGCCAATGAGGTATCTATATCTGTTACCACTAGGTGGAGAAGTGTATGGAGAAGGTATTACCGCTTGCCACTGGGGGATCTATTGATATATCTATTACCTCTGAGTATGACATACATGGTAAAATAACGACCCCTGGATACAATGGCGGGTGCTAGACTGCCCTAAACATATTTTCTTGTATTTTTGTATATACATTTTTTTAAATATGTTCTTAAGTAATTTGTTTAAAAAATGGGTACTTGTGGAGTATCACGGCTCCCACGACCTGCATCGTATGCAGATCGTATGCTAAAAATCGCATCGCATCGCATCGCATGTAGCATACGATGCGATGCGATGTTTTACCGATTTTTGACTATTTTAGCTCAAAAATCGTATGCCATCGCATAACATCGTATGCCATATGTAGTGGCATACGATGGCATACGATGCGATACGATGTTTTACCGATTTTTGAGCAAAAATGGTCAAAAATCGGTAAAACATCGGATAACATCGTATGCCATATGTAGTGGCATACGATGTCATACGATGCGATACGATGTTTTACCGATTTTGAGCAAAAATGGTGAAAAATCGGTAAAACATCGGATAACATCGTATGCCATATGTAGTGGCATACGATGTCATATGATGCGATACAATGTTTTACCGATTTTTGAGCAAAAATGGTGAAAAATCGGTAAAACATCGCATGGCATCGTATGCCATCGATGCGATACGATGTTTTACCGATTTTTGAGCCATTTTAGCTCAAAAATCGTATGCGATCGCATCGGATGTCATACGATGGTATCCGATGCGATGCGATGGCACCCGATTTTGCACTGAAATGCATCAGAATGCCATTTTTCATAGTGCACCACGCCCACTATCAACGTCAACCCGAAGCGTGGCGAGCGCAGCGAGCCCGCGAGGGGCGGCGGTACGCGTCCTACGACCTTTTCATACCCCCACTATCCACGTCGGCGTGGAGTTGAGAATAGAATAGTGTGGCGAGCGCAGCGAGCCACCGAGCCCGAAGCGTGGCGAGCGCAGCGAGCCCCGCGAGGGGACGCGGATACCTTCACAGCTATACGCGTCTCCTCGCGGGCTTTACAGGTATCCGCGTCCCCTCGCGGGGCTCGCTGCGCTCGCCACGCTTCGGGCTCGGTGGCTCGCTGCGCTCGCCACACTATTCTATTCTCAACTCCACGCCGACGTGGATAGTGGGGGTATGAAAAGGTCGTAGGACGCGTACCGCCGCCCCTCGCGGGCTCGCTGCGCTCGCCACGCTTCGGGTTGACGTTGATAGTGGGGGTGGTGCACTATGAAAAATGGCATTTGGGGGCATTTCACTACTTTAATACACATTTCAATGCATTCTGATGCATTTCAGTGCAAAATCGGGTGCCATTGCATCGCATCGGATGCCATCGTATGCGATCGCATACAATTTTTGAGCTAAAATGGCTCAAAAATCGGTAAAACATCGTATCGCATCGATGGCATACAATGCCATGCGATGTTTTACCGATTTTTCACCATTTTTGCTCAAAAATCGGTAAAACATCGTATCGCATCGTATGACATCGTATGCCACTACATATGGCATACGATGTTATCCGATGTTTTACCGATTTTTGACCATTTTTGCTCAAAAATCGGTAAAACATCGTATCGCATCGTATAACATCGTATGCCACTACATATGGCATACGATGCCATGCGATGGCATACGATTTTTGAGCAAAAATGCTCAAATATCGGTAAAACATCGTATCGCATCGTATGACATCGTATGCCACTACATATGGCATGCGATGCCATGCGATGGCATACGATTTTTGAGCAAAAATGCTCAAAAATCGGTAAAACATCGCATCGCATCGTATGCCATCGTATGCCACTACATATGGCATACGATGCCATACGATGGGAGCCGTGATACTCCACAAGTACCAAAAAATGTCTACACCATCTGTGCATCTGTACATGTGTGCCACCCCTGTCTGACCCTCCCCTTTACAATGTAAGCTCTTACGAGCAAGGCCCTCTGCACTCCTGTTCCCTTCCTTATCTTACTTATACCACCTTCCACCTCATAGTCCCTTCAATAGCATCTAATCCCTCTAATTTCTGCCCCCCTTAAACTTATGTCAGTGTTCTCTGCAGATACAGCTGTCAGTCACTGTCTCCTGGGTTATATACTATGTAATAGGGTAATAGGGTGTTCTCTGCCCATGATACTTATGTCAGTGCCCTCTGCTGATGCAGCTATGGTTATGTGTCCTGTACTTGTCCTCTATTGTATACAGCTGTAAGTCACTGTCTCCTGGGTTATATACTATGTAATAGGGCGCTGCGGATCCCTTGTTCTCTGCCCCCGATACTTATGTCAGTGTCCTGTGCTGATGCAGCTATGGTTATGTGTCCTGTACTTGTCCTCTATTATACTCAGCTGTAAGTCACAGTTTCCTGGGTTATATACTCTGTAATAGGGTGCTGCGGATCCCTTGTTCCCTGCCCCCTGATACTTATGTCAGTGTCCTCTGCTGATGCAGCTATGGTTATGTGCCCTGTACTTGTCCTCTATTGTATTCAGCTGTAAGTCACTGTCTCCTGGGTTATATACTCTGTAATAGGGCGCTGTGGATCCCTTGTTCTCTTCCCCCTGATACTTATGTCAGTGTCCTCTGCTGATGCAGCTATGGTTATGTGCCCTGTACTTGTCCTCTATTGTATTCAGCTGTAAGTCACTGTCTCCTGGGTTATATACTCTGTAATAGGGCGCTGTGGATCCCTTGTTCTCTGCCCCTGATACTTATGTCAGTGTCCTCTGCTGATGCAGCTATGGTTATGTGCCCTGTACTTGTCCTCTATTGTATTCAGCTGTCAATCACTGTCTCCTAGGTTATATACTCTGTAATAGGGCGCTGCGGATCCCTTGTTCACTGCCCCATGATACTTATGTCAGTGTATCCTGCTGATGCAGCTATGGTTATGTGCCCTGTACTTGCCCTATTGTATACAGCTGTAAGTCACTGTCTCCTGGGTTATATACTGTGTAATAGGGCGCTGCGGATCCCTGTTCTCTGCCCCCTGATACTTATGTCAGTGTCCTCTGCTGATGCAGCTGTGGTTATGTGCCCTGTACTTTTTCTCTATTGTATTCAGCTGTAAGTCACTGTCTCCTGGGTTATATACTCTGTAATAGGGCGCTGTGGATCCCTTGTTCGCTGCCCCCTGTTACTTATGTCAGTGCCGCCTGCTGATGCAGCTATGGTTATGTGTCCTGTACTTGTCCTCTATTGTAATCAGCTGTAGGTCACGGTCTCCTGGGTTATATACTCTATAATAGGGCGCTGCGGATCCCTTGTTCTCTGCCCCCTGATACTTATGTCAGTGTCCTCTGCTGATGCAGCTGTGGTTATGTGCCCTGTACTTTTTCTCTATTGTATTCAGCTGTAAGTCACTGTCTCCTGGGTTATATACTCTGTAATAGGGCGCTGCGGATCCCTTGTTCTCTGCCCCCTGATACTTATGTCAGTGCCGCCTGCTGATGCAGCTATGGTTATGTGCCCTGTACTTGTACTCTATTGTAGTCAGCTGTAAGTCACGGTCTCCTGGGTTATATACTCTGTAATAGGGTGCTGTGGATCCCTTGTTTTCTGCCCCTGATACTAAGTTAGTGTCCTCTGCTGATGCAGCTGTGGTTATGTGCCCTGTACTTGTCCTCTATTGTATACAGCTGTAAGTCACTGTCTCCTGGGTTATATACTCTGTAATAGGGTGCTACGGATCTCTTGTTCTCTGCCCCTGATACTTATGTCAGTGCCACCTGCTGATGCAGCTATGGTTATGTGCCCTGTACTTGTCCTCTATTGTATACAGCTGTAAGTCACTGTCTCCTGGGTTATATACTCTGTAATAGGGCGCTGCGGATCCCTTGTTCTCTGCCCCCTGATACTTATGTCAGTGCCACCTGCTGATGCAGCTATGGTTATGTGCCCTGTACTTGTCCTCTATTGTATACAGCTGTAAGTCACTGTCTCCTGGGTTATATACTGTGTAATAGGGCGCTGCGGATCCCTTGTTCTCTGCCCCCTGATACTTATGCCAGTACCGCCTGCTGATGCAGCTATGGTTATGTGCCCTGTACTTATCCTCTATTGTATTCAGCTGTAAGTCACTGTCCCCTGGGTTATATACTCTGTAATAGGGTGATGTGGATCCCTTGTTCTCTGCCCCCTGATACTTATGTCAGTGTCCTCTGCTGATGCAGCTATGGTTATGTGTCCTGTACTTGTCCTCTATTGTATTCAGCTGTAAGTCACTGTCTCCTGCTTTATATACTCTGTAATAGGGTGCTGCGGATCCCTTGTTCTCTGCCCCCTGATACTTATGTCAGTGTCCTCTGCTGATGCACCTATGGTTATGTGTCCTGTACTTGTCCTCTATTGTATTCAGCTGTAAGTCACTGTCTCCTGGGTTATATACTCTGTAATAGGGTGATGCGGATCCCTTGTTCTCTGCCCCCTGATACCTATGTCAGTCTCCTCTGCTGATGCAGCTATGGTTATGTGCCCGTTCTTGTCCTCTATTGTATTCACCTGTAAGTCACTGTCTCCTGGGTTATATACTCTGTAATAGGGCGCTGCGGATCCCTGGTTCTCTGCCCCCTGATACTTATGTCAGTGCCGCCTGCTGATGCAGCTATGGTTATGTGCCCAGTACTTGTCCATCTTTTGTTTTCAGCTGTAAGTCTCTGTGCTCTTATTTTGCTTATTTTTTTATATACTATTGTAAAGTGCAACGGAATATGCTGCGCTATATACAGTAAGTAACTGTTAATAAATAAATAATATACTCTATTGCTGATATCGCATTTCCTTTTAAAGCTTCCACTATCTATCTATCTATCTATCCTGTTAGTGGTCAGTATGTTACGCTCATGGTGGGGCTCATGCACATATGGATTTACATACGGAGGGACGTGCGTCGTTTTTTCTGTGCGCATGCGTAGTACGAAGCATAGAGAGTCGGTCGCGTCTTCTGTTGGGTCAGGTATTTTTCGTACTGCATCTGTACACAAGTATCACTCTACCATCCGTATGCGAACACGGTCACGCCTTGCACTTACATCTAGAGCGGCCAGACAGGGGAGGGGGCACGCATGCACAGGAGTGGGGTCTCCATTGTTCATTATTTTAAACAGTCAAAATCAGTTTAACAATTGGCCCAAAGTTTACCTATTTTATTCAGACTTCTTACTTAACTTGGAGATCTATATATGGATATTTGTTTTGATGAATACCATAAGAAATATTCCAGGCTTGATTACGAATAAATTTACATTGATGTGGATAGCATGCATACATTTACCCGCGCCCTATGTGCTGGGATTTTCTTAATATATTCTCACTTCAACATTAAATTGTAAAAACTGTTTCTGGCAATTAAAAATTAGGCGAAAAAAATTATTCAATACACTGCGCAGTCTCATCTGCATATCCTTTGTGCCTGATGCGGGGACTGATTCATATTAAATGTTACCTATGCAATCTAGCATTTTACCTTATGTCTGCATCTAAAAATATATCGGCTAGCTCCTAGTGAACGTTCATTAATTTCATTGCGGTGGGGTCATTTAAAGATCACAGTAATGTCGTGATTCAGCCAGGCAACTTCCAGAGGGGGGATGCAGCAGCGACGAACAAGCGGCGTCGTTAAGGGGACCTTTCAGAGGGCCACTAAAATTACATCGCAATGAAGGACATTTATAGAAATAGCGCCTGCACCCCAAAAACAATTATAAGGGTAATCAATTAAAAAATATATATATTTTTAAATCTATTAATATTGAAATAAGTATTTGAGTTTGATTTATTTTTTCTAGCACAGAATGTAGTAGTTAGAATTTCTTTCCAAATATCAAAAAAGAGCATTGCTAAATAAAATACGGAAAGGTGCAAAATAATCTCTGTATGTGCAGAGGAGTTAATCACACAATAATAATACCGCAGCTTTCTGGTGATCTGGTGACTGGTGATCTGGTGATCAGCGACACTCTGACCGCACACTGCATCATCTATGGCCGGCTTCAACATGGTGCTGCATGATTTGTAGAATATTTACAAGTTCTATATTCACCTATAAATAGGATATAGTCAGAATCAATGTCAACATTTGTTATCAACATTGTGTGGGGGTGTAGGGAATATGCTGCCATGTGAGATATTAGGGTTAGGGTAAAGGTTAGGGTTATGCTGCGGGGGTAAAGGTTAGGGTGAGGCTGCGGGGGTAAAGGTTATGGTTATGCTGCAGGGATAAATGTTAGGGTGAGCCTGCGGGGTAAAGGTTAGGGTTAAGCTGTGGGGGGTTACATTTTAGGGTAAGCTGCGGGAGTAAAGGTTAGGTTGAGGCTGCAGGGGTAAAGGTTAGGGTAAGGCTGCGGGGGTAAAGGTTAGGGTGAGGCTGCGGGGGTAAAGGTTAGGGTGAGGCTGCAAGGGTAAAGGTTATGGTGATCCTGCGGGGATAGGTGATGGTTAGGCTGCAGGTGGTGTAAGGGTGATCCTGCGGGGATAGGTGATGGTTAGGCTGCAGGTGGTGGAAGGGTGAGGCTTCTGGGGGAGGTGATGGTTAAGCTACAGGTGATGTAAGGGTAAGGCTGCTGAGGGAGGTGATGGTTAGGTTGCAGGTGGTGGAAGGGTGAGGCTGCTGAGGGAGGTGATGGTTAGGCTGCAGGTGGTGGAAGGGTGAGGCTGCTGGGGGAGTTGACGATTAGGCTGCAGGTGTTGGAAGGGTGAGGCTGTTGGGGGAGGTTATGGTTAGGCTGCAGGTGGTGTAAGGGTGAGACTGCTGGGGGAGGTTATGATTAGGCTGCAGGTGGTGTAAGGGTGAGGCTGTTGGGGGAGGTTATGGTTAGGCTGCAGGTGGTGGAAGGGTGAGACTGCTGGGGGAGGTGATGGTTAGGCTGCAGGTGGTGGAAGGGTGAGGC
Source organism: Crinia signifera (assembly GCF_055691185.1). Taxonomy (NCBI): domain Eukaryota; kingdom Metazoa; phylum Chordata; class Amphibia; order Anura; family Myobatrachidae; genus Crinia; species Crinia signifera. The sequence goes on from NC_139219.1 coordinate 5,531,759, forward strand.
TGCTGGGGGAGGTTATGATTAGGCTGCAGGTGGTGGAATGGTGAGGCTGCTGGGGAGGTGATGGTTAGGCTGCAGGTGTGGAAGGGTGAGGCTGCTGGGGGAGGTTATGATTAGGCTGCAGGTGGTGGAAGGGTGAGGCTGCTGGGGGAGGTGATGGTTAGGCTGCAGGTGGTGGAAGGGTGAGGCTGCTGAGGGAGGTGATGATTAGGCTGCAGGTGGTGGAAGGGTAAGGCTGCTGGGGTAGGTGATGGTTAGGCTGCAGGTGGTGGAAGGGTGAGGCTGCTGGGGGAGTTGACGATTAGGCTGCAGGTGTTGGAAGGGTGAGGCTGTTGGGGGAGGTGATGGTTAGGCTGCAGGTGGTGGAAGGGTGAGACTGCTGGGGGAGGTTATGATTAGGCTGCAGGTGGTGTAAGGGTGAGGCTGTTGGGGGAGGTTATGGTTAGGCTGCAGGTGTTGGAAGGGTGAGGCTGTTGGGGGAGGTTATGGTTAGGCTGCAGGTGGTGGAAGGGTGAGACTGCTGGGGGAGGTGATGGTTAGGCTGCAGGTGGTGGAAGGGTGAGGCTGCTGGGGGAGGTTATGATTAGGCTGCACTTGTTGGAAGGGTGAGGCAGCTGGGGGAGGTTATGATTAGGCTGCAGGTGTTGGAAGGGTGAGGCTGCTGGGGGAGGGGATGGTTAGGCTGCAGGTGGTGTAAGGGTGAGGCTGCTGGGGGAGGTTATGATTAGGCTGCAGGTGTTGGAAGGGTGAGGCTGCTGGGGGAGGTGATGGTTAAGCTGCAGGTGTGGAAGGGTGAGGCTGCTGGGGGAGGTGATGATTAGGCTGCAGGTGTTGGAAGGGTGAGGCTGTTGGGGGAGGTGATGGTTAGGTTGCAGGTGGTGGAAGGGTGAGGCTGCTGGGGGAGGTTATGATTAGGCTGCAGGTGTTGGAAGGGTGAGGCTGCTGGGGGAGGGGATGGTTAGGCTGCAGGTGGTGTAAGGGTGAGGCTGCTGGGGGAGGTGATGGTTAGGCTGCAGGTGGTGTAAGGTTGAGGCTGCTGGGGGAGGTTATGATTAGGCTGCAGGTGTTGGAAGGGTAAGGCTGTTGGGGATGAAGTGCTAGGCTGCGTGAGGCTATGTTAAGCTTCACGGTGGTGCAAGGTTATGGTTATTTTGTGGGGGGAGGTTAGGGTTAAACTGTGCGGGGGGAGTGTCAGAGTTAGACTTTGTGAGGACTTCCAGGTTTATGACTACTATGGTGCATGCAATAGCCCTATATCTGTATTATTCCACACCTGATATAACGCTCTCAGAGATAACGATGGAAACTAATGAATAATAATCTTCGGTACTTCTGTAGTTTCACGGCGCCAGTATGGCGCCGTGCGTCTGAGTCCCCTTGCGGGGCTCACTTCACTTGGGAAGAAATCTCCAGTTTTTTTAAAGCGGCAATCATTTACACTGCAAAATTAAACTGGTTTTGCAGTGTAAATGATTGCCGCTTTAAAAAAATTTGGAGATTTCTTCCCAAATCTCTCATTTTCTGAATCTCTAATCCTATTAAATCTCACCCCATATGTCTGACTCACCAGATCTAAAGTTGAGGCTACTGAGACTACAGGTGCATCTTGTTTACTGTGCTCTATAAAATGGTCTAGGTATGCCCATCCTGTTCACTGTGTTATTGGAGCTTCACAGTGCCGTACATCATATTGACTGCTGTTTATCTTCTATCACCTGTATCCTGTAATCTTTATGTGGATTATCCTCCTTGTTCATATCTGTTACACATTTACCAATTTGTAGGCATCTGCCAATAGTTCTACCCCTTCTGTGCAGCCCTCATGGGACCTCACCTCACTGTGAAGTGGTCATAGTATCAAACCTCAAATAGAGATAACGATGGAGAGCTGCCCAAAGCTAACAGCTTGACGCTTACATTTATCTAGCTCAGACTATAAAATGACAGAAGCTGATTGGATGCTTTAGGCAACTTCTCTACTATATCTCCCCTTTATTGGATATTATTGTTGGATGGTGGTAGCCTGCTCTGGTTACCTTCCATCCGACTGACTTCTTGCTGAACGAGTTTCTTCATTCCGTTCCACCCTCCCGGTTGCACTGAGCATCAGATCCGCACTGTACCCAGTCACTCACTGCCCTGGACCGTCCCCTACTCGGAGCCGGCATTCCATGTAATACCAGTCTCTGCTTTTCCTTCTCAGGCCTGTACAGGAGGAGGATGTGTAATGAGTGACAGCACTGAGGCTTCCACAGAAGAAAGTGCACCGGCCGGTGTCCAAACCCTGAAGATCCAGTCCCATTCGCCTGATTCCCTCAATGTCTCCTGGTCCAAACCACTGCGCCCAAATGGTAAGAAGATCCCCGAATGGTCTACAGTTACTATGGTAAAGTATGTGTATTTCTTACATACTCAAACCTACCAACATTTTAGGTTTGTAGGTCGAGACTCCCTACCTGAAAAGAGGGTGTGGTCTGGATTTTTGTAGGCCACGCCCCTGAATGATGGTGTTGGATGGAGAATTTGCACCTGCTGTAGGGTTTGTGCAAGTTTCAGTGGTGCGACCAATATTGCAGTGTCTATGGACATTTGTGGGCGCTGTGAGTATCTCATATTTGGAGGCGCAGCCGAACACCTGGATTGGATTTGTAGCTGTATTTGCATGAAGGCAAAGAAGGGCGTCAGGTACAAGATGCCAATATGAACACGGCTGCAGCAGAATCAGCCCTTTGTGGCATCAGCAGTGTGTGTGCCCCTATAACCCGGGCAGCTATACCGGGGGGGTACAGAGTGGTCCCATCTGGGAGTGCAGGAAATCTCATGTTGAGCAATGACTACAGTACTGTCTATCAGATGGTTCTACAGGGCAATGTATAATTACAGGTTCCATGTAGAAGATTTGGTGCCCCATTTAGTTATGGATGCGCCACCTGCTAAGTGGAAGGGCACAGGTGGCGCAATGGGCTTGTGCTGGTCGCAGAGGTAGGCACTGGAGATTCCGGCATCATACAACCATGTGTGCGGTGCGCTAGATTGTATCTCCGCAATCGCATCATTATTTCCTGCTTTATACAGTGTTACTATTGTTCTTCCATACTCATCGCTTGATACAGTATTACTATTGTTCTTGAAAAAGCTGTTCTGCGAAGCGCGTGCCGGCTAGCGGTGCGCAGACAGAATCAGCTCTCTCTCCTCTTTATTATTTTCATTATTTAGGATGTATTTTGATTGTGTGTATTAGACAGTGTCACCCCACAGCCCTTGTAAGGGTAGCGGGGCCAGACAGGCATCTATACCGGCGTCTCCAACCCTTTTGCACCCAGCCACTGAGCGTACATTGTGGGTCTGGGGAAGGGACGTACTGGTTGATGTGATCTGATATCCAAGTCCTGCAGCACTGTGTGGATACTATACCACAGTGAGCTTATGTGATCTCAAACATCTATGTCTCAAATCACTCTGCACGCACTGAACCACTGCCACGTCGACACATACTGATAACACAGAGTGTGACTTCATTTGTGGCTCTAAATCACTGTAGACTCCAATTCCCACTTATGGGCTCGCAGTGGAATAACGCTAGCCCTAACTGGTTGTTACCATTTATGAGTATAATCACCTACCCATATGATTTGTCCCGGCTATATGCAGGGTAATTGGGAAGTAACTCTATACTAATTAATTCTGGGCTTGATAAGAGTCTGCATTCATTAGAGCAGTCCCTTTAACATACAGCGGGGCACCAATAGTATATATACCGGTGCTTACTATCCCCTTGTGTCCAGCCATTGAGCTTGTATCCATGACACAATAAGCAGGGACAGCTAACCGCTTCTCCAAGGGACACGCGGTGAACTAAGTGATACATGTTATCTATCTGTTATCAGTGATCTCAGACCAGTAACACAACGCATGAGTCTGATAGATCCTGTTAACAAACCCTATGTATTGAGACATATTTCATGTGACACTAATCGCCAGACTTACCATCCAAGAGATGTATAATAGTCACCTGTGGGATCGCAGTGGATAATTAACCTAGTGTATTATTATTCCATACCATACAAGGTAATAGCCCCCTCTTTTTCCCAGTTACAGTCTGGGTAAACGGGTGTTTGACCTGGTGTGTCAGGACCAATAATAGTGACACTGTGGGTATCCGCAGTGCGGACATAACCAATTAGCAGCATATATATAACAGGTCTGCATTTATTGGGATTATAAATCAAGTACCCCACCTGTATGAATTAAAAACAAGGTGCTTTTACACCAATCCATCCAATATCGAGAGAAGGATACTTAGAGAGAGCTTTCTGTCTGCCACCTCATTTTTACTAAGTGTTATTTCTGACTTTAACCATTGTATGTCTAATCTTTGTGTGTGAAAATATTTTTTAACACTTCGCAACAAATCTCTTTTATATATTCTCATTAAAAGCTATATTTTAAATTATACATAGGTGCACCCAACCAAAAAGGATAGTCTGTCTTTCCTTTTTCTGCTGCCTTACTATTGTTCTTCCATACTCAGCGCTTGATACAGTATTACTATTGTTCTTCCATACTCAGCGCTTGATACAGTATTACTATTGTTCTTCCATACTCAGACGCTCAGTGTGGGGGATTGTAGATGTCCGGGATAAATAGTCAGAGGTGGGCAATGCAGGCAACAGTATGGGGGGAATTCAATTAGCCGTGGTAAATTACAAATCTTCTATCAGTACTGAACATGGAAAAGGTCGACACGATGTTGCTGTGAGCGTCGACACCTGAGCATGTGGATTCCCAAATAGTATGCCACGTACCCTTGCCATGCTGCAGGCCTAGTACCTCACTACGCTACTACTGTGTTCGGCGTGATGACCGTTAACAGGCAGGAAAAAATAAATAAAAATGGGGAAAAAAATCGTGAAAAAAACGCATGTCGACCGTTTCATGTGTCAACCATTGCCATGTTGACCTTGTGAGTGTCAACATTTTGTCAATGTCGAGCTTATGCATGTGGCGCTAGACACGGTCTGTCGGCGATTTGTAAATGGTAATGTCCCAGATCACATCTTATTATTGTCCCATTCCCCCAAATGACGCTTCCGCCATGCGGGGAAATAATGACAGTTGTTGCACCCTCGCCGCTATAAATGGCTCCTGCGGTAAATCCGGGGCCAGTCCTCGGTTATACGGTGAGCGAGCCTGAATCCTGTGATTTATCGTACTTAGCAGCGTGAGATGTACGGAGTTTAGCAGCGAATCTCTTACTGTGTAGCGATAAGCACTGAGCACAAAGACGTCCGTGTTCTTATAAAGCCGCGTCTCCGAGGACTGACGTGTGACAAACATTCCTCCTAAATAATGCAGCGGCCTCCTGCTCACACCTCACCGCGGCCTCCTGCTCACACCTCACCGCGGCCTCCTGCTCACACCTCACCGCGGCCTCCTGCTTACACCTCACCGCGGCCTCCTGCTTACACCTCACCGCGGCCTCCTGCTTACACCTCACCGCGGCCTCCTGCTCACACCTCACCGCGGCCTCCTGCTCACACCTCACCGCGGCCTCCTGCTCACACCTCACCGCGGCCTCCTGCTCACACCTCACCGCGGCCTCCTGCTCACACCTCACCGCGGCCTCCTGCTCACACCTCACCGCGGCCTCCTGCTCACACCTCACCGCGGCCTCCTGCTCACACCTCACCGCGGCCTCCTTTTAACACCTCACCGCGGCCTCCTGCTCACACCTCACCGCGGCCTCCTGCTCACACCTCACCGCGGCCTCCTGCTCACACCTCACCGCGGCCTCCTGCTCACACCTCACCGCGGCCTCCTGCTCACACCTCACCGCGGCCTCCTGCTCACACCTCACCGCGGCCTCCTGCTCACACCTCACCGCGGCCTCCTGCTCACACCTCACCGCGGCCTCCTGCTTACACCTCACCGCGGCGCGGCCTCCTGCTCACACCTCACCGCGGCCTCCTGCTCGCACCTCACCGCGGCCTCCTGCTCGCACCTCACCGCGGCCTCCTGCTCGCACCTCACCGCGGCCTCCTGCTCGCACCTCACCGCGGCCTCCTGCTCGCACCTCACCGCGGCCTCCTGCTCGCACCTCACCGCGGCCTCCTGCTCGCACCTCACCGCGGCCTCCTGCTCACACCTCACCGCGGCCGATGGAACATTTGCTGACTAAAGTCTATGGGGGGAATTTACTAATATGTGAGTTCTATTTCACATGGGATGTTGCTACGGGCATCCAATCAGATCCTGTCTATTATCCTATAGAAGGTGCTACATAAATAAGAAGTAGATTGGTTGATCATAGAACTCCCATCGTAGGAAGTTTCTCCCTAAGCAGGCCGTATTCCCCATTACACATTATACCATACACACTGATGGCCACTGAGCAACAGCTGCAGGAAGACACCAGGCCGGGGCTGCTCGGCTCAGAGTCCGTCTCACTCAGTCAGGGTAGGAGCGAAGCCTAGGGCCTGCTAGGGAAGGGGCAGCAGCCACAGACAGCGGGCACGGGGCGTATAAATGAGTGCCACCAGCAAGACATGGAATCCCCCCTCAATATAGGAGCACATGGTAGCATGATGTGATGTGAGCTTGGGGATGCTCAGACCTGGCTGGGGTGACCTTGAGGGTGTCAAAAAATCAGAAATTTTATTTTGTGAAGGGGCATGCTATATTTATTCACGTGCTTGCAGCACCTTAATATATATTTAATTGATTTAAATTTTATTTAAAAAAAAATTACATTTCTTTTACACATTTGCCAGCAGGGGGCCAGGAGCCTCTCATTAAATATTAATTTCACACGGGTCCCGGCTTATTATAGCGGGACCAGTGAAGCAGCTCTCTACCCCTGTTCCCTGCCAGCGCTCCGGGGGGGGGGGGGGGGGGGCAGCTTCTGCTGCCTCCGGTATTCACTGCGGCATTCACGGGTGAAAATTTGCCATCAGGGGCAGTGAGCCCCTGCGGCTTTGAATAGGGTGACAGGGAGGGCTGGCAGCGAATGCTGCAGGCCTTTCGGAACCCTGCGAATGTGCAGCGAATCCTAAACAGCATTCGCTGCACATGGAGAAAAAACCCATTGAATACTCCCCACTGTGTGAGCAGCTGGCAACCCACAGCCCGATGCCAAGGAGAGAACAAAGGGCCCCGACTTCACTGTAGGCTGTGAGAAGCTGGAGGAATGCTGTTAGAGGCACAGACGGGCCCCTTCAGAGTGCAGCCATAGGGTCCACGGGCGTCAGTTTGCGTTAGAGCGGCCCAGGCCCTGCACTCTCTGTCAGAGTGTCCGGGACAGTTGTACCTGCAGTACCCCCCTGATGGTGGCCCTGGTCCAGATTCATTTCTGTGGTATATCTCTATCTACCGATCTGTTTCTCTGTCACTGAAGTGTGTATGGTCGGCCCATTCTGACCCCCTCCCTACTTCTCTGCATGTTATAGTTGTGTGCTGCGCAGGAGTTTATAGCACTTCTATACTATTTTACTGATTGATTGTGAATGCATTTCTCAAAGCAGATGATCATAAGGTATTCCATCGCCTTTCAGCATTGTTTGACACAAATTCATGTATAAGTCAGACAATTTATCGGATGTTTAAATAAGTTTATTGTAGTGTGCTATATTATCTCATGGTTTTCATCCTCTTTTGGATTTCTGATCTATAAGTGCTGTAACAATGTTATCCTATATATTTTTGTGGGGCAGCATGGATGGTGTAGTGGTTAGCACTACTGCCTCACAGCACTGAGGTCATGGGTTTGATTCCCATCATGGCCCTTACTGTGTGGAGTTTGTATGTTCTCCCCGTACTTGCATGGGTTTCCTCTGGGTTCTCCGTTTCCTACCGCACTCCAAAAATATACAGATAGGTTAATTGGCTCCCAACAAAAATTAACCCTAGAATATCTGAGTGTGCATGTACATGTGGTAGGGAATATAGATTGTAAGCTCCTCTGGGGCAGGGACTGATGTGACTGTTCATCTATTCTCTGTACAGCGCTGCGGAATATGTATGCGCTATATAAAAAAATGGTAATAAATAAATAAAATGCTCTGAAACAAAAAAAAAGAAAAGAAGTGAAGCGAATGTTGTGTCGTGGAAGCTGATGGAGGATTTGCAGAAGGAATGAGGACCAAGTTGAAGGCAGCCATTTTGCTAAGGAGGATAAGAATAGAGTAGAGGTCCTTGGGTTCGGCCCAGAAGATGGTGTTGGCGAGAACTGTTTACATGGAGTGGGATAAGGAGGGAACGGGAGGAGAGGAAGCAGGTACAGTGCTTGCAGACAACCCAATCTAGGAACTCGAGTAAATAGAGATGGGAGGGTTTATAGAGTATTGGAGAGACTGGTAGCAGAGGAAAGGGAGAGGTTACAAAGATGGGAGAGGAAGGAGCAGGCATCTGAGAGGAAGCATCGGAGGAGGTGAGAGGACAAATGGAGGTTTGAGATGAGGACACCGACTTCAAGTCCTGTGACAGGGAGAATGGAAGAAATGTTCAAACCATAACAGTTCTCCAGGCAGGTTACAATGACCATATATGTGAATGTTACAGATCAATATACACCAGGATGTGATGTGACATCACAAAGATACATAAACATAAAAAGGGCTAGTCCACCTATGAGATGTTCCCAGCATGGATGTCCTTCTTATTCCCAGAGACAGTCATTCCCAGCATGGACATCCTTATTCCCAGAGACCATCATTTCCAGCATGGACGTCCCGTGTATTCCCAGAGACAGTCGTTCCCAGCATGGATGTCCTATGTATTCCCAGAGACAGTCGTTCCCAGCATGGCTATGTATTCCCAGAGACAGTCATTCCCAGCATAGACGTCCCACGTATTCCCAGAGACAGTCATTCCCAGCATAGACGTCCCACGTATTCCCAGAGACAGTCGTTCCCAGCATGGAAGTCCTCCGTATTCCCAGAGACAGCCTTTCCCAGCATGGACGTCCCGTGTATTCCCAGAGACAGTCGTTCCCAGCATGGAGGTCCTATGTATTCCCAGAGACAGTCATTCCCAGCATGGACGTCCCGTGTATTCCCAGAGACAGTCATTCCCAGCATGGAGGTCCTATGTATTCCCAGAGACAGTCATTCCCAGCATGGACGTCCCGCGTATTCCCAGAGATGGTCATTCCCAGCATGGACGTCTTACGTATTCCCGGAGATGGTCATTCCCAGCATGGACATCCTGTGAATTCCCAGAGACAGTCGTTCCCAGCATGGACATCCTGCGTATTCCCAGAGACAGTCATTCCCAGCATAGACATCCCGTGTATTCCCAGAGACAGTCGTTCCCAGCATGGAAGTCCTCCATATTCCCAGAGACAGTCATTCCCAACATGGACGTTCTACGTATTCCCAGAGACAGTCATTCCCAGCATGGACGTCCCACGTATTCCCAGAGACAGTCATTCCCAGCATGGACGTCCCGCGTAGTCCCAGAGACAGACGTTCCCAGCATGGGCGTCCTACGTATTCCCAAAGACATTCATTCCCAGCATAGGCGTCCCGCGTATTCGCAGAGACAGTCATTCCCAGCATAGACGTCCCACGTATTCCCAGAGACAGTCATTCCCAGCATAGACGTCCCACGTATTCCCAGAGACAGTCGTTCCCAGCATGGAAGTCCTCCGTATTCCCAGAGACAGTCATTCCCAGGATGGACGTCCTTATTCCCAGAGACAGTCATTCCCAGCATGGACGTCCTTATTCCCAGAGACCATCATTCCCAGCATGGATGTCCCGTGTATTCCCAGAGACAGTCGTTCCCAGCATGGAGGTCCTATGTATTCCCAGAGACAGTCATTCCCAGCATGGACGTCCCGCGTATTCCCAGAGATGGTCATTCCCAGCATGGACGTCTTACGTATTCCCGGAGATGGTCATTCCCAGCATGGACATCCTGTGAATTCCCAGAGACAGTCGTTCCAAGCATGGACATCCTGCGTATTCCCAGAGACAGTCATTCCCAGCATAGACGTCCCACGTATTCCCAGAGACAGTCGTTCCCAGCATGGAAGTCCTCCGTATTCCCAGAGACAGTCATTCCCAGGATGGACGTCCTTATTCCCAGAGACAGTCATTCCCAGCATGGACGTCCTTATTCCCAGAGACCATCATTCCCAGCATGGAAGTCCCGTGTATTCCCAGAGACAGTCGTTCCCAGCATGGAGGTCCTATGTATTCCCAGAGACAGTCATTCCCAGCATGGACGTCCCGCGTATTCCCAGAGATGGTCATTCCCAGCATGGACGTCTTACGTATTCCCGGAGATGGTCATTCCCAGCATGGACATCCTGTGAATTCCCAGAGACAGTCGTTCCCAGCATGGACATCCTGCGTATTCCCAGAGACAGTCATTCCCAGCATAGACGTCCCGTGTATTCCCAGAGACAGTCGTTCCCAGCATGGAAGTCCTCCATATTCCCAGAGACAGTCATTCCCAACATGGACGTTCTACGTATTCCCAGAGACAGTCATTCCCAGCATAGACGTCCCACGTATTCCCAGAGACAGACGTTTCCAGCATGGGCGTCCTACGTATTCCCAAAGACAGTCATTCCCAGCATAGGCGTCCCGCGTATTCCCAGAGACAGTCGTTCCCAGCATGGACGTCCCGCGTATTCCCAGAGACAGTCGTTCCCAGCATGGACATCCTTCTTATTCCCAGAGACAGTCATTCCCAGCATGGACATCCTGTGTGTTCCCAGAGACAGTCATTCCCAGCATGGACGTCCCGCATATTCCCAGAGAAGTCATTCCCAGCATGGACGTCCTACGTATTCCCAGAGACAGTCATTCCCAGCATGGACGTCTTACGTATTCATGGAGACAGTCGTTCCCGGCATGGACATCCTTCTTATTCCCAGAGACAGTCATTTCCAGCATGGACGTCCTACGTATTCCCAGAGACAGTCATTCCCAGCATGGACGTCCCGCATATTCCCAGAGATGGTCATTCCCAGCATGGACGTCTTACGTATTCATGGAGACAGTCGTTCCCAGCATGGACATCCTTCTTATTCCCAGAGACAGTCATTCCCAGCATGGACGTCCTACGTATTCCCGGAGACAGTCATTCCCAGCATGGACGTCCCGTATATTCCCAGAGACAGTCGTTCTCAGCATGGAAATCCTCCATAGACAGTAATTTCCAACATGGACGTCCTACATATTACCAGAGTCAGTCATTCCCGGGATAGACGTCCCATGTATTCCCAGAGACAGTCATTCTCATCATGGACGTCCTACGTATTCCCAGAGACAGTCATTCCCAGCATGGGCGTCCTACGTATTCCCAAAGACAGTCATTCCCAGCATAGGCGTCCCGTGTATTCCCAGAGACAGTCGTTCTCAGCATGGAAGTCCTCCATATTCCCAGAGACAGTCATTTCCAACATGGATGTCCTACATATTACCAGAGTCAGTCATTCCCGGGATAGACGTCCCATGTATTCCCAGAGACAGTCATTCTCATCATGGACGTCCTACGTATTCCCAGAGACTGTCGTTCCCAGCATGGACGTCCTACGTATTCCCAGAGACAGTCATTCACAACATGGACGTCCTACGTATTACCGGAGACAGTCATTCCCAGCATGTGCATCCTACGTATTCCCACAGACAGTCATTCCCAGCATATGTGTCCCGCGTATTCGCAGAGACAGTCGTTCCCAGCATGGACGTCCCGCATATTCCCAGAGACAGTCGTTCCCAGCATGGGTGTCCTACGTATTCCCAAAGACAGTCATTCCCAGCATAGGCGTCCCGCGTAGTCCCAGAGACAGTCGCTCCCATCATGGACGTCCCACGTATTCCCAGAGACAGTCATTCCCAGAATGGACATCCTACGTATTCCCAGAGACAGTAGTTCCCAACATGGACATCCTGCGTATTCCCAAAGACAGTCATTCCCAGCATGGACATCCTGTGTATTCCCAGAGACAGTCGTTTCCAGCATGGACGTCCAATGTATTCCCAGAGACAGTCGTTCCCAGCATGGACGTCCTACGTATTCCCAGAGACAGTCATTCCCAGAATGGAAATCCTGCATATTCCCAAAGAGAATCATTCCCAGCATGGACGTCCTACGTATTCCCAGAGACCGTAGTTCCCAGCATGGATGTCCCGTGAATTCCCAGAGACAGTCTTTACAGCATGGATGTCCCACGTATTCCCAGAGACAGTCGTTCCCAGCATGGACGTCCCGTGAATTCCCAGAGACAGCCTTTCCAGCATGGACATCCCGCGTAGTCCCAGAGACAGTTGTTCCCAGCATGGACGTCCTGCGTCGTCCCAGAGACAGTTGTTCTCAGCATGGACGTCCTGCGTAGTCCCAGAGACAGTTGTTACCAGCATGGACGTCCCGTGTATTCCCAGAGACAGTTGTTCCTAGCATGGACATCCTGCGTAGTCCCAGAGACCGTCGTTCCCAGCATGGACGTCCCGCGTAGTCCCAGAGATAGTCATTCCCAGCATGGAAATCCTACGTATTCTCAGAGACAGTCATTCCCAGCATGGACGTCCCGCATATTCCCAGAGATGGTCATTCCCAGCATGGACGTCTTACGTATTCATGGAGACAGTCGTTCCCAGCATGGACATCCTTCTTATTCCCAGAGACAGTCATTCCAAGCATGGACGTCCTACGTATTCCCGGAGACAGTCATTCCCAGCATGGACGTCCCGTATATTCCCAGAGACAGTCGTTCTCAGCATCGAAGTCCTCCATAGACAGTCATTTCCAACATGGACGTCCTACATATTACCAGAGTCAGTCATTCCCGGGATAGACGTCCCATGTATTCCCAGAGACAGTCATTCTCATCATGGACGTCCTACGTATTCCCAGAGACAGTCGTTCCCAGCATGGACGTCCTACGTATTCCCAGAGACAGTCATTCACAACATGGACGTCCTACGTATTACCGGAGACAGTCATTCCCAGCATGGGCGTCCTACGTATTCCCAAAGACAGTCATTCCCAGCATAGGCGTCCCGCGTATTCCCAGAGACAGTCGTTCTCAGCATGGAAGTCCTCCATATTCCCAGAGACAGTCATTTCCAACATGGATGTCCTACATATTACCAGAGTCAGTCATTCCCGGGATAGACGTCCCATGTATTCCCAGAGACAGTCATTCTCATCATGGACGTCCTACGTATTCCCAGAGACAGTCATTCACAACATGGACGTCCTACGTATTCCCAGAGACTGTCGTTCCCAGCATGGACGTCCTACGTATTCCCAGAGACAGTCATTCACAACATGGACGTCCTACGTATTACCGGAGACAGTCATTCCCAGCATGTGCATCCTACGTATTCCCACAGACAGTCATTCCCAGCATATGTGTCCCGCGTATTCGCAGAGACAGTCGTTCCCAGCATGGACGTCCCGCATATTCCCAGAGACAGTCGTTCCCAGCATGGGTGTCCTACGTATTCCCAAAGACAGTCATTCCCAGCATAGGCGTCCCGCGTAGTCCCAGAGACAGTCGCTCCCATCATGGACGTCCCACGTATTCCCAGAGACAGTCATTCCCAGAATGGACATCCTACGTATTCCCAGAGACAGTAGTTCCCAACATGGACATCCTGCGTATTCCCAAAGACAGTCATTCCCAGCATGGACATCCTGTGTATTCCCAGAGACAGTCGTTTCCAGCATGGACGTCCAATGTATTCCCAGAGACAGTCGTTCCCAGCATGGACGTCCTACGTATTCCCAGAGACAGTCATTCCCAGAATGGAAATCCTGCATATTCCCAAAGAGAATCATTCCCAGCATGGACGTCCTACGTATTCCCAGAGACCGTAGTTCCCAGCATGGATGTCCCGTGAATTCCCAGAGACAGTCTTTACAGCATGGATGTCCCACGTATTCCCAGAGACAGTCGTTCCCAGCATGGACGTCCCGTGAATTCCCAGAGACAGCCTTTCCAGCATGGACATCCCGCGTAGTCCCAGAGACAGTTGTTCCCAGCATGGACGTCCTGCGTCGTCCCAGAGACAGTTGTTCTCAGCATGGACGTCCTGCGTAGTCCCAGAGACAGTTGTTACCAGCATGGACGTCCCGTGTATTCCCAGAGACAGTTGTTCCTAGCATGGACATCCTGCGTAGTCCCAGAGACCGTCGTTCCCAGCATGGACGTCCCGCGTAGTCCCAGAGATAGTCATTCCCAGCATGGAAATCCTACGTATTCTCAGAGACAGTCATTCCCAGCATGGACGTCCCGCATATTCCCAGAGATGGTCATTCCCAGCATGGACGTCTTACGTATTCATGGAGACAGTCGTTCCCAGCATGGACATCCTTCTTATTCCCAGAGACAGTCATTCCAAGCATGGACGTCCTACGTATTCCCGGAGACAGTCATTCCCAGCATGGACGTCCCGTATATTCCCAGAGACAGTCGTTCTCAGCATCGAAGTCCTCCATAGACAGTCATTTCCAACATGGACGTCCTACATATTACCAGAGTCAGTCATTCCCGGGATAGACGTCCCATGTATTCCCAGAGACAGTCATTCTCATCATGGACGTCCTACGTATTCCCAGAGACAGTCGTTCCCAGTATGGACGTCCTACGTATTCCCAGAGACAGTCATTCACAACATGGACGTCCTACGTATTACCGGAGACAGTCATTCCCAGCATGGGCGTCCTACGTATTCCCAAAGACAGTCATTCCCAGCATAGGCGTCCCGCGTATTCCCAGAGACAGTCGTTCTCAGCATGGAAGTCCTCCATATTCCCAGAGACAGTCATTTCCAACATGGATGTCCTACATATTACCAGAGTCAGTCATTCCCGGGATAGACGTCCCATGTATTCCCAGAGACAGTCATTCTCATCATGGACGTCCTACGTATTCCCAGAGACAGTCATTCACAACATGGACGTCCTACGTATTCCCAGAGACTGTCGTTCCCAGCATGGACGTCCTACGTATTCCCAGAGACAGTCATTCACAACATGGACGTCCTACGTATTACCGGAGACAGTCATTCCCAGCATGTGCATCCTACGTATTCCCACAGACAGTCATTCCCAGCATATGTGTCCCGCGTATTCGCAGAGACAGTCCTTCCCAGCATGGACGTCCCGCATATTCCCAGAGACAGTCGTTCCCAGCATGGGTGTCCTACGTATTCCCAAAGACAGTCATTCCCAGCATAGGCGTCCCGCGTAGTCCCAGAGACAGTCGCTCCCATCATGGACGTCCCACGTATTCCCAGAGACAGTCATTCCCAGAATGGACATCCTACGTATTCCCAGAGACAGTAGTTCCCAACATGGACATCCTGCGTATTCCCAAAGACAGTCATTCCCAGCATGGACATCCTGTGTATTCCCAGAGACAGTCGTTTCCAGCATGGACTTCCAATGTATTCCCAGAGACAGTCGTTCCCAGCATGGATGTCCTACGTATTCCCAGAGACAGTCATTCCCAGAATGGAAATCCTGCATATTCCCAAAGAGAATCATTCCCAGCATGGACGTCCTACGTATTCCCAGAGACCGTAGTTCCCAGCATGGATGTCCCGTGAATTCCCAGAGACAGTCTTTACAGCATGGATGTCCCACGTATTCCCAGAGACAGTCGTTCCCAGCAGAGACGTCCCGTGAATTCCCAGAGACAGCCTTTCCAGCATGGACATCCCGCGTAGTCCCAGAGACAGTTGTTCCCAGCATGGACGTCCTGCGTGGTCCCAGAGACAGTTGTTCTCAGCATGGACGTCCCGCATAGTCCCAGAGACAGTTGTTACCAGCATTGACGTCCCGTGTATTCCCAGAGACAGTTGTTCCTAGCATGGACATCCTGCGTAGTCCCAGAGACCGTCGTTCCCAGCATGGACGTCCCGCGTAGTCCCAGAGACCGTCGTTCCCAGCATGGAAATCCTACGTATTCTCAGAGACAGTTGCTCCCAGCATGGACGTCCCACGTATTCCCAGAGATAGTCATTCCCAGCATGGACGTCCTGCGTGGTCCCAGAGACAGTTGTTCCCAGCATGGATGTCCCGCATAGTCCCAGAGACAGTTGTTACCAGCATGGACGTCCCGTGTATTCCCAGAGACAGTCATTCCCAGCATGGACGTCCCGCGTAGTCCCAGAGACAGTTGTTCCCAGCATGGACGTCCCGCGTAGTCCCAGAGACCGTCGTTCCCAGCATGGACGTCCCGCGTAGTCCCAGAGACCGTCGTTCCCAGCATGGACGTCCCGCGTAGTCCCAGAGACCGTCGTTCCCAGCATGGACGTCCCGCGTAGTCCCAGAGACCGTCGTTCCCAGCATGGACATCCCGCGTATTCCCAGAGACAGTCATTCCCAGATTGGACATCTCGCGTATTTCCAGAGACAGTCATTCCCAGCATGGACGTCCCGTGCAGTCCCAGAGACAGTCATTCCCAGCATGGACGTCCCGTGTAGTCCCAGAGACCGTCGTTCCCAGCATGGACGTCCAGCGTAGTCCCAGAGATAGTTGTTCCCAGCATGGACATCCCGCGTATTCCCAGAGACAGTCATTCCCAGATTGGACATCTCGCGTATTCCCAGAGACAGTCATTCCCAGCATGGACGTCCCGTGCAGTCCCAGAGACAGTCATTCCCAGCATGGACGTCCCGCGTAGTCCAAGAGACAGTCGTTTACAGCATAGACGTCCCACGTAGTCCCAGAGACAGTCCAGGAAGTTGGTGGTTTCATTGTTTAACTAAATGCAGTTCTGAGACTGAGCGGCAGATTGATATTGTTCTTAGTTTTAGCATATGAGCCTGTGAAATGGCTCCATATATCGTGTGTGTCCTTGTCCTAATTCATCTGATCATACGCATACCAAGTAGGCTATGAAATAAAATCTGCCCAAGTCTCCCAAATATACGGTAAGGTGGCAGTGACGATATAACCCGCGTGCCCTTGAGAAGCGCTGAAGTACGGATGTGCATTTTGCTGGAAGAGAAATTATCTGCGTCAGGATTACTGTTTTATTCAATGGCTAAAAGGGTTTGTGTTTTTGATCAAAGTTAACGAGGGCCCTGGATCATTGCTCTGTAAATGTATACGCCGGGCAGGGTTATAATGGGGGTCCTAGCCTATGCATTCACAATCAGGCGGAAAACAAGGGGAATTTACTAAATTGTCATATGAATCAACTGGAGACGCAGTTTGCATCATCTGAGCGCTCTGCCATGTAGGACTGGTATAGCAACGCTCAGTGCGCACTATAGTAACAGTATGGCCATGGGGGTGGGGCTATATCACTATGTGCTTACACCATTGTCTCTTAGTTCTAGAGTGGTGACCACGTACAATCATAACTCTCCTCACATCACCGCAGGGTACAGCTAATCTACAGGGGAACAAGTTACTCCATCATACACTTGGGTCACAAAGGCCACATATATCATCAAGGGAGAAATGACACAAACTATGGAGGAAAGGGATCTACTGTAGGAATCACTACTACAGGTGACATAAAGGAAGGTAAGCAATGAGGCAGCAAGTCAGATGCTTGGTGCATAGGTAGAGAATCAGCAGCAGAAACTATTAATAGTGCCACTGTATAGGTCACTGGTGCGGCCTCATCTAGGTACTGTGCCCAGTTCTGTATAGGTCACTGGTGCGGCCTCATCTAGATACTGTGCCCAGTGCTGTATAGGTCACTGGTGCAGCCTCATCTAGATACTGTGTCCAGTTCTGTATAAGTCACTGGTGCGGCCTCATCTAGATACTGTGCCCAGTTCTGTATAGATCACTGGTGCGGCCTCATCTAGATACTGTGCCCAGTTCTGTATAGGTCACTGGTGCGGCCTCATCTAGATACTGTGCCCAGTTCTGTATAGGTCACTGGTGTGGCCTCATCTAGATACTGTGCCCGGTTCTGTATAGGTCACTGGTGCATCCTCATCTAGATACTGTGCCCAGTTCTGTATAGGTCACTGGTGCGGCCTCATCTATATACTATGCCCGGTTCTGTATAGGTCACTGGTGCGGCCTCATCTAGATACTGTGCCCAGTTCTGTATAGGTCACTGCTGCGGCCTCATCTAGATACTGTGCCCGGTCCTGTATAGGTCACTGGTGCGGCCTCATCTAGATACTGTGCCCAGTACTGTATAGGTCACTGGTGCGGCCTCATCTAGATACTGTGCCCAGTTCTGTATAGGTCACTGGTGCGTCCTCATCTAGATACTGTGCCCAGTTCTGTATAGGTCACTGGTGCGGCCTCATCTATATACTGTGCCCGGTTCTGTATAGGTCACTGGTGCGGCCTCATCTAGATACTGTGCCCAGTACTGTATAGGTCACTGGTGCGGCCTCATCTAGATACTGTGCCCGGTTCTGTATATGTCACTGGCGCGGCCTCACCTAGATACTGTGCCCAGTTCTGTATAGGTCACTGGTGCGGCCTCATCTAGATACTGTGCCCAGTTCTGTATAGGTCACTGGTGCAGCCTCATCTAGATACTGTGCCCAGTTCTGTATAGGTCACTGGTGCGGCCTCGTCTAGATACTGTGCCCGGTTCTGTATAGGTCACTGGTGCGGCCTCATCTATATACTGTGCCCGGTTCTGTATAGGTCACTGGTGCGGCCTCATCTATATACTGTGCCCGGTTCTGTATAGGTCACTGGTGCGGCCTCATCTAGATACTGTGCCCGGTTCTGTATAGTTCACTGGTGCGGCCTAATCTAGATACTGTGCCCAGTTCTGTATAGGTCACTGGTGCGGCCTCTTGTAGATACTGTGCCCAGTTCTGTATAGGTCACTGGTGCGGCCTCATCTAGATACTGTGCCCAGTTCTGTATAGGTCACTGGTGCGGCCTCATCTAGATACTGTGCCCAGTTCTGTATAGGTCACTTGTACATCCTCATCTAGATACTGTGCCCAGTTCTGTATAGGTCACTGGTGCAGCCTCATCTAGATACTGTGCCCAGTTCTGTATAGGTCACTGGTGCGGCCTCATCTAGATACTGTGTCCAGTTCTGTATAGGTCACTGGTATGGCCCCATCTAGATACTGTGCCCAGTTCTGTACAGGTCACTGGTGCGGCCTCATATAGATACTGTGCCCAGTTCTGTATAGGTCACTGGTGCAGCCTCATCTAGATACTGCCCAGTTCTGTATAGGTTACTAGTGCGGCCTCATCTAGATACTGTGCCCGGTTCTGTATAGGTCATTGGTGCGGCCTCATCTAGATACTGTGCCCGGTTCTGTATAGGTCACTGGTGCGGCCTCATCTAGATACTGTGCCCAGTACTGTATAGGTCACTGGTGCGGCCTCATCTAGATACTGTGCCCGGTTCTGTATATGTCACTGGCGCGGCCTCACCTAGATACTGTGCCCAGTTCTGTATATGTCACTGGCGCGGCCTCATCTAGATACTGTGTCCAGTTCTGTATAGGTCACTGGTGCGGCCTCATCTAGATACTGTGTCCAGTTCTGTATAGGTCACTGGTGCGGCCTCATCTAGATACTGTGCCCAGTTCTGTATAGGTCACTGGTGCGGCCTCATCTAGATACTGTGCCCAGTTCTGTATAGGTCACTGGTGCGGCCTCATCTAGATACTGTGTCCAGTTCTG
The DNA here is from genome assembly GCF_055691185.1 of Crinia signifera. Taxonomy (NCBI): domain Eukaryota; kingdom Metazoa; phylum Chordata; class Amphibia; order Anura; family Myobatrachidae; genus Crinia; species Crinia signifera. The sequence goes on from NC_139219.1 coordinate 5,551,353, forward strand.
TATAGGTCACTGTTGCAGCCTCATCTAGATACTGTGTCCAGTTCTGTATAAGTCACTGGTGCGGCCTCATCTAGATACTGTGCCCAGTTCTGTATAGGTCACTGGTGCGGCCTCATCTAGATACTGTGCCCAGTTCTGTATAGGTCACTGGTGCGGCCTCATCTAGATACTGTGCCCAGTTCTGTACAGGTCACTGGTGCGGCCTCATCTAGATACTGTGCCCAGTTCTGTACAGTTCACTGGTGCGGCCTCATCTAGATACTGTGCCCAGTTCTGTATAGGTCACTGGTGCGGCCTCATCTAGATACTGTGTCCAGTTCTGTATAGGTCACTGGTCCGACCTCATCTAGATACTGTGCCCAGTTCTGTATAGGTCCCTGGTCCGGCCTCATCTAGATACTGTGCCCAGTTCTGTATAGGTCACCTGTGCGGGCTCATCTAGATTCGGACTGGTTACCAGCTGAGGATATGGAGGACCAGACTGGTTACCGGATGAGGATATGGAGGACCGGACTGGTTATTGTCTGAGGATATGCAGGACCGGAATGGTAACTGGCAGAGGATATGGAGGACCGGACTGGTTATTGTCTGAGGATATGCAGGACCGGAATGGTAACTGGCTGAGGATATGCAGGACCGGAATGGTAACTGGCTGAGGATATGGAGGACCGGACTGGTTATTGTCTGAGGATATGCAGGACCGGAATAGTAACTGGCTGAGGATATGGATGACCGGACTGGTTACCAGATGAGGATATGGAGGACTGGACTGGTTAGTGGATGAGGATATGGAGGACCGGACTGGTTACCGGCTGAGGATATGGAGGACCGGACTGGTTAGCAGATGAAGATATGGAGGACCGGACTGGTTATTGGCTGAGGATATGGAGGATCGGACTGGTTAGCAGATGAGGATATGCAGGACCGGACTGGTTACCAGCTGAGGATATGGAGGACCAGACTGGTTACCAGATGAGGATATGGAGGACCGGACTGGTTACCGGATGAGGGTATGGAGGACCGGACTGGTTGCCGGCTGAGGATATGGAGGACCAGCCTGGTTACCGGCTGAGGATATGGAGGACCGGACTGGTTACCAGCTGAGGATATGGAGGACCGGACTGGTTACCGGCTGAGGATATGGAGGACCGGACTGGTTATTGGCTGAGGATATGGAGGACTGTACTGGTTACTGGATGAGGATATGCAGGACTGTACTGGTTACCGGATGAGGATATGCAGGACCGGACAGGTTACCGGCTGAGAATATGGAGGACCGGAATGGTTACCGGCTGAGGATATGGAGGGCTGTACTGGTTACCGGATGAGGATATGCAGGACCGGACTGGTTACCGGATGAGGATATGGAGGACCGGACTGGTTATTGTCTGAGGATATGCAGGACCGGAATGGTAACTGGCTGAGGATATGGAGGACCGGACTGGTTAGCGGATGAGGATATGGAGGACCGGACTGGTTACCGGCTGAGGATATGGAGGACCGGACTGGTTAGCAGATGAAGACATGGAGGACCGGACTGGTTACCAGCTGAGGATATGGAGGACCAGACTGGTTACCAGATAAGGATATGGAGGTCCGGACTGGTTACCGGATGAGGGTATGGAGGACCGGACTGGTTACCGGCTGAGAAAATGGAGGACCAGCCTGGTTACCGGCTGAGGATATGGAGGACCGGACTGGTTACCAGCTGAGGATATGGAGGACCAGAATGGTTACCGGCTGAGGATATGGAGGACCGGACTGGTTATTGGCTGAGGATATGGAGGACTGTACTGGTTACTGGATGAGGATATGCAGGACTGTACTGGTTACCGGATGAGGATATGCAGGACCGGACAGGTTACCGGCTGAGAATATGGAGGACCGGAATGGTTACTGGCTGAGGATATGGAGGGCTGTACTGGTTACCGGATGAGGATATGCAGGACCTGACTGGTTACCGGCTGAGAATATGGAGGACTGGACTAATTACCAGATGAGGATATGGAGGACCGGACTGGTTACCGGATGAGGATATGGAGGACTGGACTGGTTAGTGGTTGAGGATATGGAGGACCGGACTGGTTACCGGCTGAGGATATGGAGGACCGGACTGGTTAGCAGATGAAGATATGGAGGACCGGACTGGTTATTGGCTGAGGATATGGAGGACCGGACTGGTTACCAGCTGAGGATATGGAGGACCAGACTGGTTACCAGATGAGGATATGGAGGACCGGACTGGTTACCGGATGAGGGTATGGAGGACCGGACTGGTTACCGGCTGAGGATATGGAGGACCAGACTGGTTACCAGATGAGGATATGGAGGACCGGACTGGTTACCAGATGAGGATATGGAGGACCGGACTGGTTACCGGCTGAGGATATGGAGGACCAGCCTGGTTACCGGCTGAGGATATGGAGGACCGGACTGGTTACCAGCTGAGGATATGGAGGACCGGAATGGTTACCGGCTGAGGATATGGAGGACCGGACTGGTTATTGGCTGAGGATATGGAGGACTGTGCTGGTTACTGGATGAGGATATGCAGGACTGTACTGGTTACCGGATGAGGATATGCAGGACCGGACAGGTTACCGGCTGAGAATATGGAGGACCGGAATGGTTACTGGCTGAGGATATGGAGGACTGTACTGGTTACTGGATGAGGATATGCAGGACTGTACTGGTTACCGGATGAGGATATGCAGGACCGGACAGGTTACCGGCTGAGAATATGGAGGACCGGAATGGTTACTGGCTGAGGATATGCAGGACCACCCTGGTTACCGGATGAGGATTTGCAGGACCGGACTGGTTACTGGATGAGGATTTGCAGGACCGGACTGGTTACCGGATGAGGGTATGCAGGACTGGACTGGTTACCGGATGAGGATATGCAGGACCGGACTGGTTACCAGCTGAGGATATGGAGGACCGGAATGGTTACCGGCTGAGGATATGGAGGACCGGACTGGTTACCGGATGAGGGTATGGAGGACCGGACTGGTTACCGGCTGAGGATATGGAGGACCAGCCTGGTTACCGGCTGAGGATATGGAGGACCGGACTGGTTACCAGCTGAGGATATGGAGGACCGGAATGGTTACCGGCTGAGGATATGGAGGACCGGACTGGTTACCGGATGAGGGTATGGAGGACCGGACTGGTTACCGGCTGAGGATATGGAGGACCGGACTGGTTACCGGCTGAGGATATGGAGGACCGGACTGGTTACCAGCTGAGGATATGGAGGACCGGAATGGTTACCGGCTGAGGATATGGAGGACCGGACTGGTTATTGGCTGAGGATATGGAGGGCTGTACTGGTTACCGGATGAGGATATGCAGGACCGGACTGGTTACCGGATGAGGATATGGAGGACCGGACTGGTTATTGTCTGAGGATATGCAGGACCGGAATGGTAACTGGCTGAGGATATGGAGGACCGGACTGGTTAGCGGATGAGGATATGGAGGACCGGACTGGTTACCGGCTGAGGATATGGAGGACCGGACTGGTTAGCAGATGAAGACATGGAGGACCGGACTGGTTACCAGCTGAGGATATGGAGGACCAGACTGGTTACCAGATAAGGATATGGAGGTCCGGACTGGTTACCGGATGAGGGTATGGAGGACCGGACTGGTTACCGGCTGAGAAAATGGAGGACCAGCCTGGTTACCGGCTGAGGATATGGAGGACCGGACTGGTTACCAGCTGAGGATATGGAGGACCAGAATGGTTACCGGCTGAGGATATGGAGGACCGGACTGGTTATTGGCTGAGGATATGGAGGACTGTACTGGTTACTGGATGAGGATATGCAGGACTGTACTGGTTACCGGATGAGGATATGCAGGACCGGACAGGTTACCGGCTGAGAATATGGAGGACCGGAATGGTTACTGGCTGAGGATATGGAGGGCTGTACTGGTTACCGGATGAGGATATGCAGGACCTGACTGGTTACCGGCTGAGAATATGGAGGACTGGACTAGTTACCAGATGAGGATATGGAGGACCGGACTGGTTACCGGATGAGGATATGGAGGACTGGACTGGTTAGTGGTTGAGGATATGGAGGACCGGACTGGTTACCGGCTGAGGATATGGAGGACCGGACTGGTTAGCAGATGAAGATATGGAGGACCGGACTGGTTATTGGCTGAGGATATGGAGGACCGGACTGGTTACCAGCTGAGGATATGGAGGACCAGACTGGTTACCAGATGAGGATATGGAGGACCGGACTGGTTACCGGATGAGGGTATGGAGGACCGGACTGGTTACCGGCTGAGGATATGGAGGACCAGACTGGTTACCAGATGAGGATATGGAGGACTGTACTGGTTACTGGATGAGGATATGCAGGACTGTACTGGTTACCGGATGAGGATATGCAGGACCGGACAGGTTACCGGCTGAGAATATGGAGGACCGGAATGGTTACTGGCTGAGGATATGCAGGACCGGACTGGTTACCGGATGAGGATTTGCAGGACCGGACTGGTTACTGGATGAGGATTTGCAGGACCGGACTGGTTACCGGATGAGGGTATGCAGGACTGGACTGGTTACCGGATGAGGATATGCAGGACCGGACTGGTTACCAGCTGAGGATATGGAGGACCGGAATGGTTACCGGCTGAGGATATGGAGGACCGGACTGGTTACCGGATGAGGGTATGGAGGACCGGACTGGTTACCGGCTGAGGATATGGAGGACCAGCCTGGTTACCGGCTGAGGATATGGAGGACCGGACTGGTTACCAGCTGAGGATATGGAGGACCGGAATGGTTACCGGCTGAGGATATGGAGGACCGGACTGGTTACCGGATGAGGGTATGGAGGACCGGACTGGTTACCGGCTGAGGATATGGAGGACCGGACTGGTTACCGGCTGAGGATATGGAGGACCGGACTGGTTACCAGCTGAGGATATGGAGGACCGGAATGGTTACCGGCTGAGGATATGGAGGACCGGACTGGTTATTGGCTGAGGATATGGAGGACTGTGCTGGTTACTGGATGAGGATATGCAGGACTGTACTGGTTACCGGATGAGGATATGCAGGACCGGACAGGTTACCGGCTTAGAATATGGAGGACCGGAATGGTTACTGGCTGAGGATATGGAGGACTGTACTGGTTACTGGATGAGGATATGCAGGACTGTACTGGTTACCGGATGAGGATATGCAGGACCGGACAGGTTACCGGCTGAGAATATGGAGGACCGGAATGGTTACTGGCTGAGGATATGCAGGACCGGACTGGTTACCGGATGAGGATTTGCAGGACCGGACTGGTTACCGGATGAGGATTTGCAGGACCGGACTGGTTACCGGATGAGGGTATGCAGGACTGGACTGGTTACCGGATGAGGATTTGCAGGACCGGACGGGTTACCGGATGAGGATATGAAGGACTGTACTGGTTACCGGATGAGGATATGCAGGACCGGAATGGTTGCCAACTGAGTATATGGAGGACCGGAATGGTTACCGGCTGAGGATATGGAGGACCGGACTGGTTATTTGCTGAGGATATGGAGGACTGTACTGGTTACCGGATGAGGATATGCAGGACCGGACAATTTACCGGCTGAGAATATGGAGGACCGGAATGGTTACTGGCTGAGGATATGCAGGACCGGACTGGTTACCGGATGAGGATTTGCAAGACCGGACTGGTTACCGGATGAGGATATGGAGGACCGGACTGGTTATTGGCTGAGGATATGGAGGACTGTACTGGTTACCGGATGAGGATATGCAGGACCGGACAGGGTACTGGCTGAGAATATGGAGGACCGGAATGGTTACTGGCTGAGGATATGCAGGACTGGACTGGTTACCGGATGAGGATTTGCAGGACCGGACTGGTTACCGGATGAGGATATGGAGGACTGTACTGGTTACTGGATGAGGATATGCAGGACTGTTCTGGTTACCGGATGAGGATATGCAGGACCGGACAGGGTACCGGCTGAGAATATGGAGGACCGGAATGGTTACTGGCTGAGGATATGCAGGACCGGACTGGTTACCGGATGAGTATTTGCAGGACCGGACTGGTTACCGGATGAGGATATGGAGGACTGTACTGGTTACCGGATGAGGGTATGCAGGACTGGACTGGTTACCGGATGAGGATTTGCAGGACCGGACTGGTTACCGGATGAGGATATGCAGGACCGGACTGGTTACCGGATGAGGATTTGCAGGACTGTACTGGTTACCGGATGAGGATATGCAGGACCGGACTGGTTACCGGAAGAGGATATGCAGGACCGGACTGGTTACCGGATGAGGATATGCAGGACCGGACTGGTTACCGGATGAGGATTTGCAGGACCGGACTGGTTACCGGATGAGGATATGGAGGACTGTACTGGTTACCGGATGAGGATAGGCAGGACCGGACTAGTTACCGGATGAGGATATGCAGGACCGGACTGGTTACCGGATGAGGATATGCAGGACTGGACTGGTTACCGGAAGAGGATATGCAGGACCGGACTGGTTACCGGATGAGGATATGCAGGACCGGACTGGTTACCGGATGAGGATTTGCAGGACCGGACTGGTTACCAGATGAGGATATGGAGGACTGTACTGGTTACCGGATGAGGATAGGCAGGACCGGACTAGTTACCGGATGAGGATATGCAGGACCTGGTAGAGCTGCGCAGGACAACATGCAGGATCATACTCATACTAACAATGACAATATTTGTATACAAATCTTTAATTTTGTATGTGGTATATGCTCAGGCAAAGGCATCGTAATCTCACTCATGTCACTCATGAAACTCCTCCGTCTGCCATTATTATATAGATGTGCTGTGGTGGTCACAGGGCGCCCCTGGCGTGTATCTGCTTGGCCGGCACTGCAGGAGAAGGGTGACCCTTGAACTGTAGAAACCTGTTCATTTTTTCCATGTTTGCAGAGAATTCATGTAAATTTACTGTTTTGGAAGTGAACAAAGATCATAACGCTGATCGGTCTTAATTTGTCGTATTGATATTTTTTTATTTCTGTAATTCTTTTGGCTTTATGAAAGTATTTAATTTAATCGTTATCGTTTCAGGCATTATAACGTGGTACGGTCTGTACATGGATGGAATTCTAATGCAGAACTCTTCACATCTAAGTTATTTTGTGGACGGTCTGGCTCCCTGGAGTAAGCATTCCTTCAGGCTTCAGGCTTGTACTGCAAAAGGCTGCGCCGTAGGTGAAAAGGTAAGAAAACTGCACATTAACCACTTCCAGGACTTCTAGCAAATTAGGTTACACAGCCTGGGAAAGGCAACTTTCTGCTGAAGAGGATTTAATAAAGCATTTTACTAAAGTAAAAACATTAAGATTGAAATACACCTAAACTATATACAGTTGGAGGAGACACAGTATATACTGTATGTCTGTCCCGGAGATGAGGGAGTGTTTCAGCCTGGTCAGAAAAGCTCGGAACGGAAGATATAAAAACATTTTCTATAAAATAGTTTAGTTCCAAAATCGTGATATAAAGAAACTGAACAAATGTAAATTGGCAAAACTTTTTTGTCCTTTGACATATTTTAAACTATTGAACCATTAATTATCAAGTTGTGGATGAATTCATTTAAAATAACATTATTTGGGAAATATTGCTTATTCTGAGATCTGCAGAGGTTTCGGGATAGTTTAAGCAATTTTAAAAAGTATCCAGAGGTGCCTGCAGAATGCTGGGGTAGTGTAAGGCACCGCAGACAAAACTTCAACCTACTTCCCCATAACCCCACTTCTGGCACCAACACCGACTTCTCAGCCCCTCAAGTTAAAGAAAGGAGGTCACGTCATAGATGTTTCATAGCTGCCACTTGTAACAATATCATTAACAATATACTGTGCATATTTTCTAGTGCGTATGCACTAGATCATTAGTGATGCACACCCCCTGTGGTCGTTAACACCCCCCCCCTCGTCATTTGAACATGCAGCTCAATATTCACTATACTGTCAACTAATGTGGGCTCGGGGGGGATGGGTGACATCACTGCATGTTGTCCTTACCGTGTAATGTGTCTGTCCCCCCTCCTCCGCATGGCATGTAACGTGTCTGTCCCCCCTCCTCTGCATGGCATGTAACGTGTCTGTCCCCCGTCCTCCGCATGGCATGTAACATGTCTGTCCCCCCTCCTCCGCATGCCATGTAACGTGTCTGTACCCCCTCCTCCGCATGCCATGTAACGTGTCTGTCCCCCGTCCTCCGCATGGCATGTAACGTGTCTGTCCCCCGTCCTCCGCATGGCATGTAACGTGTCTGTCCCCCCTCCTCCGCATGCCATGTAACGTGTCTGTCCCCCGTCCTCCGCATGGCATGTAACGTGTCTGTCCCCCCTCCTCCGCATGCCATGTAACGTGTCTGCCCCCCCTCCTCTGCATGGCATGTAACGTGTCTGTCCCCCCTCCTCCGCATGGCATGTAACGTGTCTGTCCCCCTCCTCCGCATGGCATGTAACGTGTCTGTCCCCCCTCCTCTGCGTGACATGTAACGTGTCTGTCCCCCCTCCTCTGCGTGACATGTAACGTGTCTGTCCCCCCTCCTGCACATGGCATGTAACTTGTCTGTCCCCCCTCCTCCGCAGGGCATGTAACGTGTCTGTCCCCCGTCCTCCGCATGGCATGTAACATATCTGTCCCCCCTCCTCTGCATGCCATGTAACGTGTCTGCCCCCCTCCTCTGCATGACATGTAACGTGTCTGCCCCCCCTCCTCTGCATGACATGTAACGTGTCTGTCCCCCCTCCTTTGCATGACATGTAACGTGTCTGCCCCCCTCCTCTGCATGACATGTAACGTGTCTGTCCCCCCTCCTTTGCATGCCATGTAACGTGTCTGCACCCCTCCTATGCATGACATGTAACGTGTCTGTCCCCCTCCTCTGCATGGCATGTAACGTGTCTGTCCCCCCTCCTTTGCATGACATGTAACGTGTCTGTCCCCCTCCTCTGCATGGCATGTAACGTGTCTGTCCCCCCTCCTCTGCATGACATGTAACGTGTCTGTCCCCCCTCCTTTACATGACATGTAACGTGTCTGCCCCTCTCCTCCACATGGCATGTAACGTGTCTGTCCCCCCTCCTCCGCATGGCATGTAACGTGTCTGTCCCCCCTCCTCTGCATGACATGTAACGTGTCTGTCCCCCCTCCTCTGCATGACATGTAACGTGTCTGTCCCCCCTCCTTTGCATGACATGTAACGTGTCTGCCCCTCTCCTCCGCATGGCATGTAACGTGTCTGTCCCCCGTCCTCCGCATGGCATGTAACGTGTCTGCACCCCTCCTCTGCATGACATGTAACGTGTCTGTCCCCCTCCTCTGCATGGCATGTAACGTGTCTGTCCCCCCTCCTTTGCATGACATGTAACGTGTCTGTCCCCCTCCTCTGCATGGCATGTAACGTGTCTGTCCCCCCTCCTTTGCATGACATGTAACGTGTCTGTCCCCCTCCTCTGCATGGCATGTAACGTGTCTGTCCCCCCTCCTTTGCATGACATGTAACGTGTCTGCCCCTCTCCTCCGCATGGCATGTAACGTGTCTGTCCCCCGTCCTCCGCATGGCATGTAACATGTCTGCACCCCTCCTTTGCATGACATGTAACGTGTCTGTCCCCCTCCTCTGCATGGCATGTAACGTGTCTGTCCCCCCTCCTCTGCATGACATGTAACGTGTCTGTCCCCCCTCCTTTACATGACATGTAACGTGTCTGCCCCTCTCCTCCGCATGGCATGTAACGTGTCTGTCCCCCCTCCTCCGCATGGCATGTAACGTGTCTGTCCCCCCTCCTCTGCATGACATGTAACGTGTCTGTCCCCCCTCCTCTGCATGACATGTAACGTGTCTGTCCCCCCTCCTCTGCATGACATGTAACGTGTCTGTCCCCCCTCCTTTGCATGACATGTAACGTGTCTGCCCCTCTCCTCCGCATGGCATGTAACGTGTCTGTCCCCCGCCCTCCGCATGGCATGTAACATGTCTGTCCCCCCTCCTCCGCATGCCATGTAACGTGTCTGTCCCCCGTCCTCCGCATGGCATGTAACGTGTCTGTCCCCCCTCCTCCGCATGCCATGTAACGTGTCTGCCCCCCTCCTGTAACGTGTCTGTCCCCCCTCCTCCACATGACATGTAACGTGTCTGTCCCCCCTCCTCTGCATGACATGTAACGTGTCTGCCCCCCCTCCTCTGCATGGCATGTAACGTGTCTGCCCCTCTTTATGGCATGTAATATGTCTTACATGATTTAGCACCGAATAGGATCGGGACCGCTCCATGAATGTGATCTCTCGGGCCCCACATTGGAGTAGATGAGGTAGAAGTGTCCGGAATGTTCCTTCTGTGCTCCAGCCACCGGCCTTGTGCGTTCCCCCGGTCACTCCGCCCTTGTTACACCCACACTCACGGCAGTCTCTTCTTGGGTGGGAATATCAGTGTAGATGGAGAACCCGACATTTGGGTCAGGGGGGAACCAGTTACCCCAGAACAGGTTCCTCTTCCCCTCTGTTGCTATATTGGAATGGGCTGGAGATACAGTAATGTGGTTATGGCAGTGATCTGATATATAAGCCGCATGGAACAGATGGCACCCCACCTCAGTACATGTTGTGCACCCTTGGCCTACCCTGTCACTCAGTGCGCAGGGGGCATAGGAGACACGCAGCACGGCCAGGTGCGCGGCACGTACATTACATGATGTCTCTGCACGTGACGACTACCGGGAGCAGCCACCAGGATGCCAGGTACAGTAGGTTGCCCAGGATGCATAGGAGGAGCTGCTCTCTTGGAAGGGCTGGGCTGCAGGTGGTGGCCTGGGATTCGCTGGGCTGCAGGTGGTGACTAGGCCCGGGATTGGCTGGGCTGCAGGCAGTGGCTAGGTCCGGGATTGGCTGGGAAGCTCTGGCTGCCAGACACTGGGGGGACTAAGCAGAGGATGTGTAGGTATGTTTCCATGTCACCTGCTGTACGGGCAGCGTCACACATACAGCCCACGCCCCCTTCTGATAGGACACGCACCACATTTTTTACGCCGCACACACAAGCCTCCTGTCTTCAGCTTCAAGAAAGTTGGGGGGTGGTGACACCATGAGTTACTACAGCGGGTGACACCAACCCGAGTGGTCTCCTTATTGGCCTCCCCAATACAGACTCTCACCATTATGAATGCAGCTGCGAGGCTAATCTTCCTAGCTGGACATTCATCTTCTGCACAGCTGCTCTGTCCGTCACTTCATTGGTTACCTGTATTCTACTGTACTCAGTACAGAATCCTCTTACTTACACACAAAGCCATAAACCAAACTACACCAACATGCATATCTTCTCTTATCTCATAGGGGGACCTTTACTAAGATGGGAGAGCTAGTTCACATGGGTCGTTGCTATGGGCAACCAATTAGAGTCTATTTGTTATTTATTTAGCACCCTATAGAAGATAATAGACATGATCTGATTGGTTGTCCTTAGCAACATCCCATGTGAAATAGAACTTAGTAAATTTCCCCCATAGTATCTCCCAACCTTGACCTCCTGGTCCTTCCCGACTGCAGGACTCTCCTCTGGCTGCACCCACTCTGTGGAATCCCCTCCCATGCACCATAAGACTCCTCCAAGGGTTCCCTGAGTACTCACCTCTTCAGGCAGCCTATCACATTCCAGACCCACCCACATAATCTGTCCTGTCCAATCACATCCCCACTATACAGTCCTCACATATCGTCACTTATAGTCTCTCTCACTTTCCCATCCTCCTGACCCCCGGCCGCCATTGCTGGGTCACCGTATCATACAGCCCAACAAGAGCCTCTGCAATCTGGTGGATCTTATACAATACAGAACACCTATCCTTGTGTATCAATGCCTATTTCCCTATAGATTGTAAGCTTTTCGAGCAGGGCCCTCCTACCTTATTGACTGTCTGTAAATACCCTGTTTTGTTGTATCACACAATTGTAAAGTGCAACTGATTGTGCTGCACTATATAAGGAACTGATAACAATTCATGTTAATAAATACATTTTGTGGATACCATTAAGGCTGCTGGAAGATGCTAATGAAAGTGTTATTTTCCCAAATCCTACCTTCTGCCATGTGACAGGGAACACGTCTCCCCCAGCAGAGTGATAACTCAGTTTTGGAGAGAGGTTTTTCTGTCTTCTAGAGTAACCCAGAGAGATGACGGGTCAGGGAATGGTCAGTATCAGGTATGCTATTCGTATGCTGCATGGCGCACAGAGATCATTACCAAAAATTCCTAATTGTCTGTATTAAAAGGGTTCCGTCTCAGTCTTTGAATCGGTTCCAACTATCCCCCCAGCCGCCCGGGTAGCACAGAAATACGCACTTTATAACCATTAAACACTTTATAGCTTCAGCCGCTCTGATGAATATTTACTCTTAAAAGCTTGCCTGGCCCGGGTCCAGATCCGCGTCTTCATCTGTAACTTCAAGTGAAATAAAATACAAAAAAATGTAAAAAGGAGAATTGTATAAAATACAGATATTAAACATCAGGGAAATGTTTTCATTGTGTGTACAGATTTTAGATCATTTTTTAGATCGGCTTCGAAAGTGTTAAAGGGTCCGTATCAGCGCAGCGGTGGCAGCCATGTTTGGAGTGCATCTGATATTCATGAGCGTTATGCATGTGGTTTAGAATAAGCGTGGTGACCATTTACAGAAGCTACAGTATGTGTAGGACAGCAGACGCCGAACACGGCAGATCGCGAGAGCATGACACGCAAATTACAGCTGGAAGCGTGATACAAGACCCGTCATAAGAACACACTGTCAACATCGCTGTCACCCACCAATGGTTACCCCTGCTTTAGTATATACATGGCTGCGGGCCAATCAGAGCATGGGGGTTGGGCTTCAAAACCCCCAGAAGGCATCAACATACACAAAACTACAAAGCGTTCCATATACACAGCACTGAGCAACTAGAAACTAGGGATGTTACTGAGGCCTAAGGTGTCTCCATGCTCTAACATCCTCCGCTGCACATCGCAGACATTCGCATTGTTAATAATCGCATGTGCACTTACATATGCGATAATTATTGTAAAGGACAACTCTTGCGTCTTGTCTGGCGATGTGCAGCGGGTCCCCCCTCCCTCCCTGGACCCTTATCCGGCTGCTGCTGCTCGGCCAGGGCTCCACCTCCTCCTCTCTGCACCCGGAAGAGGTGCAGGGAGGAGGAGGTCACTGGTCCCGGCAGAACAGCAGGAGGCTGCCGGACACAGGTGAGTGAGGGGGGTGGGGGGCATGAAGGGAACCCCCCCGAAGCGAAGCCCCGGTGGCAGGGCTTTGCTACATATGAATCTAGGGGTTTTACAGCATTTTTTATTTGGTGCACCTTGCCGATAGTATGATACCTTCCTCCAAATTGTCTGACTGTACTGGAGAGTAGGGAGGGCCATGTACCATTGATGATTATTTGTATCATTGAATATTTATACCTTTGGTGGTGAAGTACCACATAGTATAATACCATTGATGTAGGAGACATTTATTTCTTTAAGATACAGGACACAGCTTAGCTCCACCCCAGATGCTCCCATGAAGCCCCACCCCCAGGCTCTGATTGGCCCACAACCTTGTGACTGTATACTAAAGAAGGGGTGCCCATTGGTGGATGAGGACATTGATTGTTTCCATCAATGGATAACTGACCAATGGACATCCCTACTGGAAAGAAGACAATGCCAGACCTCATAACGAGTAACACACTGTATAAACTGTAATCAGTTAAACAAAGACATCATTGTTTGAGGTGTTTTCAGTTTTCATCATGGGTGTAGGATGTACTAAGGCTAAAATGCTGTAAAAAGTCAGAAGATTAACCTTGTTCACAGCATTTCCCTTATGTTCCAAGCTCTGGAAAGCTTATGGGCTTCTGACAGAATAATTAGCCTGAGCGGGATATGGAGAAACCCTCTCTGACAACCCAGCGGCTCAAATTATGAGGACATTAGCAAATGGGTACTCGTGTATTATCACGGCGCCCACTAAGCTATTTACTTCGTGGGCTATTCTGCGTAGGGAAATCGCATCGCATTGCATTGCATGGGCCATAGTAAGTACCGTGCGATGCGATTTCCTATGTAATGTATTCAGTGCTCTTTTATTTATATTGTATAGGGTGTACAATGCCATTAGGTATACAATAATGACATACAATGAGGTTTTAGGCACCCCCCCATTATCCACGCCACCCCGAAGCGTGGCGATCGGCGGCGGAACGCGCCCTACAACCTTTTCATACCCCTATTATCCACATCGGCGTGGAGTTGACTTTATATATACAGTATATAGTGTGGCGAGCGGATGCGGAATACATGTAAAGTATAATTGTATAGTAATGTAATGGCAACATACACCCTATATATGCGTGAGATGCGATGTGATGCGATGCGATCCCCTGGGGCTAAGAGAGCAGTGAATAAATTACATAGGAAAATCGGATCGGATTGGATCGCATTGCACGGCCGTTACAATGGCCCATGCGATGTGATGAGATTTTCCTACGGTGCCTTAAGTAAGAAACTTGGGCGCCATGATAATACACAAGTACCGCAAATGGTGTATAATATGATTGCGGAACGGCTGCACATGCCCAGTGGGAGCAGCTTCTTCTGACAAGCTTGCTGAGTCCTCAGTCAGTGCACTGGACCAGAGAGCAGCTGCCAGGAAGAATAGACAGGAGCCTTACCATGAGGTGGGAGAATGTGAGCTTAGATGGTGCAACACTGGTTCTGTTATGTTTGTGTGTATATTTATTATGGTATGTTTAACCTTTTCCTGACCACTTATTTATATTATGTCAATGTTTAATGCAGACTACTGTATAGACCATGTATAGATATTAAGGGAGGGGGGGGGGGGGTATTAATATGAGACATTGAAGGCTGTTAGATCTGTTTTGTTGGAAAAGTTTGTGGGTTGTCGAATTCACTGCCGTTTTCCGACAATCTGTATCTGTTTTTGACAATTTGCGGACTTTACGACGCTCGACACATTGAATGCCAACTGTCCATGTACTGTCGGAGGCTGTTGGAAACCGCCGGGATTTCCTGACAGTCGTGATCCGGGATTGAATACCCCCCTAATCCTGTATTGGGTACTCTTTACCTAGAAGGGCGCCCATCGCGGGCATCACATGTACCAAAAAATCGCATGCGATGCGACCGACGCGATTACCGCGATTTCCCATAGGGAACAATGTTAAATGTCCCAATTGACCCGATTTTCCATAGGGAACAATGTTAAAAGGCCCACAGAGGCCAAATAGCCACCCTGAAGTGTGAAATGGCCCCCCCAATTGTTAACGCCACCCCACAATCAACGTCAACCCGAAGCGTGGCGAGCGCAGCGAGCCCACGAGGGGCGGCGGTACGCGTCCTATGACCTTTTCATACCCCCACTATCCACGTCGGCGTGGAGTTGAGAATAGAAAGTGTGGTGAGCGCAGCGAGCCCCACGAGGGGACGCGGACACCTGTGAAGCCCGCGGGGGGACGCGTATACCTGTGAAGGTGTCCACGTCCCCTCGCGGGGCTCGCTTTGGGCGCGGTGGCTCGCTGCGCTCGCCACACTTTCTATTCTCAACTCCACGCCGACGTGGATAGTGGGGGTAAGAAAAGGTCGTAAGACGCATACCGCCGCCCCTCGCGGGCTCGCTGCGCTCGCCACGCTTCGGGTTGACATTGATCGTGGGGTGCCTATTTGGCCTCTGTGGGCCATTTAACATTGTTCCCTATGGAAAATCAGGTCAATTGGGACATTTAACATTGTTCCCTATGGGAAATCGCGGTAATCGCGTCGGATGCATCGCATGCGATTTTTTTCGGTCGCATGCGATGCGACCGACGCAATTTTTTTACCTTACGATGCCCAAGATCAAAATCGTGGGCGCCCTTCTAGGTAAAGAGTACCCTGTATTGTATCCAGTGTATACAGGGCCGGGGTAACGCTTCTCAGCACCCTAGGCAAAATTTTAACCTACTGCTCCCCCCCCCACCCCATACTGCCCTACTTAGTTACTACAAACACTCATCACATTTGATTTCTAGAATATGACATACAGAAAGTAATTGGGGTGTCAGGTAATATATAATTATGCATAAATCTATCTTATTTATTACAGATTGAGACGTACACCCAAGAATCTAGGCCAGAAGGAAAGGTTTTGCTCCAGTACACCATAAATGGTCCAAGGGACGTTCAGCTACAATGGGAAGGACCTGAAAAGCCCAATGGGCGTATAACCTATGATGTCATATTTAATGGACTGTTTTATGAAAATGAAGGTAAGCGAATTGTAACGTATGTCAGGTAGAAAACGTCATTTGCTGCTTTAAATAAGTATACATCTGGATATCTTCACTAGTATACAGCTTGCTCACTTACACTGTTGTGTTTCTGGTGTGTGTGTGTGTTGACAATGGTCAACCGGTGTTCAATTCCACATTCCTATAGGAAGAATTCACCATCTTTGTGAAGTCATCATTGAATATATTACAATAAGTACAGTATCTATTTCCACTTATTCAAATTTCCATATGACCACACCAGTGGCGGATCCAGAGGTGGGCACAGCCCAAATTTCATATAGAGGATTCACACCAACTGCCACCCAAACCCTGCTAAACATTGCCAACATATTTTTGGTGTACCCAGGTGTACAATTTCTAGGTCGACAGTCACTAGGTTGACCACTATTGGTCGACAGTGACTAGGTTGACACTTAAGAATGGTCTACATACTGTACCTTAGGTTGACAATGACAGAAGGTTGACACAAGCTTACAGTCAAAATGGACATGGTCGACACTCAAAAGGTCACCCAGCCACCCACTTGCTGTGTCGCTACCAACCGCTCGCCCGCTGTGAAGACAAGATGTTCCTGCTGCTGCCTGTCACCACCGCTGTGCATAGGCGAATCTAGAATTATGGTAATGGGTGGTCCCACATCTAGACATAATAACAGGGGGCGTGGCCTTATGGGAAGGAGGCATGGCATCACAAAAAGGGGTGTGGTATTACACTTTTGACCATACACAGTAATGCCCATTACACATTTGAGCAAACTCCGTAATACCCATTACACATAAAGCCACACACCATAATGCCCATTACACATTGTGCCACACATCATGATGCCCATTACACATTGTGCCACACATCATGATGCCCATTACATACTATATAACAAACCGTAATGCCCATTACATATTTGCCACATAAGTGCTGCTTACCTACGTGCTCATTGCTAGGGGGTTCTTGCTTGATGGCACCATAGTACCCATTACACATGATGCCGCACACCATAGTACCCATTACACATGATGCCGCACACCATAGTACCCATTACACATGATGCCGCACACCATAGTACCCATTACACATGATGCTGCACACATAATGTCCCTTACACATGATGCTGCACACATAATTCCCCTTACACATGATGCTGCACACCGTCATGCCCCTTACACATTAAGCCACACATTATGCGTAATGCCCCCACATACCGCCACTTGTAGCGTCCCTTAAGCAATGCCCCCAAAAGTGCCACTTACTGTAAATTTTTATATGAGCCTTCGCTGCTACTGCAGGGAGAGATGGAGAGCGGTGCAGCTGCTTCTATGGGGAGAGGAGCAGAGCGCAGCGCAGAGCACGCTCCCACTCCCCTCCTGGTGTCCCCTCTAGCCGAGTGGACATTTGAGTTATTGTTCGCGCTGTTGTTGTGTGTGACATCGGGAGAGCACGCCGGGCGCCGGCACCACATGATTAGGGGGGGGGGGGGGGTGGGCTGAGGTGAAAGCGGGGAGAAGAATTGGAGCGGAAGCTGCAGGGGTGACAGTCATTGACAGCTGGACAGAGAGCAGGGTGCTGCCCAGCTGTATTCAGAGCACTGCAGGTCACGGCTGTTTGAAATAATACCCCTTTCACAACAGAAAATGCAGGGATTTACCCGGGAATATGGTCCCAGGATCATTCCCAAGCTGACCCCTTATACACCAGCCTAGTCCCTGCATTTCATGGTGTGAGGGGGAGAGACAACCACTCCCTTCTCCCTACCCCCCTTTAACCAACCAGCTATATCTTCGGAACCAACTGACCCATTTACATGAGACCAGTATCATATTGAATAACTTTTGAGTTGGCTTCGAATGATTTTGGTCCCGTGAAACTGGGCTGTTTGGTTCCAGAGAAATCTGCCCTCAAAGAACATAAACAGTCATAAAATTACATTTAAAAAAATAAAAAAAACGGTTTAACCTCAATATCCCTGGAACCAATTAACCCATATAGATCCAGCCTGGTATCAGATTGAAGGCCCAGCGATTTGGGTTCGACTGAGATCAACCTCGAGCTTCAGTGATGCCGAAGGGGGAACTGGCAGCCGTTGAACTGGGTGGGGTTCGGAATTATTATCCCATGTTATCCGATAGGGAAAACGTTCCAGCTTTGCCTGGCAGTATCTCCGGTTCCCAGGGGGCTAGAGACATGGGACTGGGCTCGTTGGAAAGCCCCATCCCTCAGCTACAAAATGGGCTAATGGGTGGTCCGGTGCACCCCCAGACCACACCCTAGATTCGCCTATGCCGCTGTGTAAGTGACAGGGCAGGGGGATGGGGATGAGATTAGTTGGGGGCATTTTTTTTTATTAGGGAGGCTAATCCCAAGATCTCGGAAATCCCAGGATTGAGCATTCTTCAAGAAATGCCCCGGGATTGGCATCCGTACTGTCGATCTATTGATTGTCAACCTAGACATTGTCGACCCCCTGTAAGGATTCTGGGAGTATCCCCGGTACCCTAACTCCGTTACCTCTGACTGGAGTCGACGGACGTGTGCGGTGCTAGGCTTCACCTGGGCCCGTCTCGGCTGATGGGCGAATTAGGTCCGCCCCACTCCGCTACAGGCAGGTCTTAGGTAATGACAACACATCCGCCGAGACCAGGAGAGAGCAAGGGGAACAGCTTACTAAATCCCTATACCGGGGAACTACCAAAAGCCCAAAAGAAGTAATGGGCTGAGCAGGTGACTCTAACTGGCAAAAGTGCACGTGAGATATAGGACCATGCAATGGCAACAATGCTAATGAGATGTTATATAAAGAAATGGCAACAATGCTAATGAGATGTAATATAATACAAATGGCAACAATGCTAATGAGATGTTATATAATACAAATGGCAACAATGCCCAGAGGAAGAACACGTAAAATGGCAACAATGCTAATAGGATGTAATATAAGGAAATGACTCTAATGCCCAGTGACACTGTGTGTCAAAACTGCGTAAGGAGAGGGACAGGGCAACCCCTGACTTATCTGAGATGATGACGGAGTCCCAGACAACCACTTGCAGATTTCTTGGGCAGATGAGTGAACAGCGGGGCAGACAAGTAGAATCCCAGACACAGCAAGACCAGACCAAGCAGGACAGAACAAGCGTGGATCAAAAGAGGAATTCCACCAGGAATCAGGACCAGGAACACACTCTGACATGGGCTGACAGAACGCTATAACCGGCGTCTGTTTAAGAGAGACGCCGGTGATCTTATTTCCTTTCTACTCTTGATCACATTTAGCATAAAATAACAGTTTTCTCGGAAAAATTCATTACTGTGGTTCACATGAAGAATGAAAAACGTTACAATACTAATAATTAAATATGTTTATTGAAATTAATATAAATGGAAAGACAATATATATGAGAAATGTTTATCTTGTTACATGACTGACATAGAAACTTTAGAATTTTTATACTCTTAGTAAGCAAAGATAACTCTAACATAAAACTAATGTTACATGATCTCTCTTATACACTTGTAACCTTATGTTGATACCGAATTTAAACAAAAGAAAAATGGAAAATGTATGCAAGTTCTAACGAAACCTTACAATTGTTTGTTACTGCTTTTGAACTTGAAAATAAAAACAAATTTGAAAAAAAAAAAAGAGAGACGCCGGCTTATATTTCGAATTTGCCGCCCCTTGCGTGACGTCACGTGCGGTCCGTCCTGCAGAGTCTTCTCCCTGCAGAGACTGCCGCGGCGGAAGTTCGGGGCGTTGCCTAGCAACGTCCCCGAAGCTTTCCAGTGACGCGTCCCGGGAAGATGGCCGCCGTCCTAGCAGCGCAGACGCTGCTGATGGAATAGGACGGCGGCGGTGCCTGGGACGGCGCCTAACACCCCCCTATACCATAACCATTTTATTAACCAGTAACGGCTGAACCAGTACCGGCACAAGAGCCCGGTGCTGGTTCTTTAAATACAAGGGAGCCATATGTCCTTTTTTCCCTATTTTTTTAGAACCAGCTCAAACGCCCAGGCTGGTTTTGCTTATTTTCTTAATTTGAACTCTTTATTTGACATGTTACACACAGAAGCACCGCGCAGATCTGACTGAGCCGTGCGTGCTCCTTCACTCTACGCAGCCAAAAGCAGTTCTGGGGGAGAGGGGCATTTTCAGCTGAATTCATGGCAGAGTTTGCGAATTCCAATGATAGTAAATTCTGGTGTTGTAGTGGGTGCCTATGGAAAGTCCTGCTGGTCTATTGTATCATACATGTGTGTTGCACTGTGATTTTCATTCGTATCAGAGCAAACTTCTTTCCAAATTTTTTGTTTTAGTAAATTTGGGACATGGGATTCCAGGCCGATGTTGCCTCATTTGATCACATTTAATCTTAGTAAATGAATCCCTAAGTGAGAAATGCAGTATGCTTAGCATTGAATTATATTCGTATACCTGAAATTGTAGCAGCTTTGCTCTGATTGTGTCTGTAGTTAACTTGACTGTATTGGCCTCTACTGTATGTTACATTTTGCAACATTGCTGTGGCAATCTCTTTATCATCTACTTTCCTAAGCAAGCTGGTTGCTGAGATACAGTATAGATATCATTTTGTCAATGTAGTCACTTTACAATACATGCCTCAGATTTATTATTCTCATTAGACCCCATCCTATTGTGCTGCCCACATGGCTTTTAATAACATTTCCCAATGTAACATGTAATACTTGTGTAACACTCAGTCCAATCATACCCGTGGGTCTCTCTACATTATCTGGATTTGGATTGTCACCAGGATCTACAACCGTTCTTGCTGTAGTTGTAGCTTCATAGCAGACTTCTATGTGATTCAATACTCAGAACCTCTGCAGTTGGTGTGCATTTAATTGTCTGGATTGCGGTTGTTTGCGGCTGTGAACCTAAACTGGACCCAATCAATGTCATATCCATTTTCAGTTATGACACTTTGCCATATGTTGCTTTCCTGACCCACTTTGTGTAGTGGTCAGACCCCTTTTTGGGCCCCCGGGACGCCCTACCGGGGTGCTAGGGGTATCTTTAAACCCACAATATTTTTTCCCCAAATTGTAAGTCATGTGTGTGCCAAGTTTGATGTAAATTGCTCCAGGAATTCCAGAGTTATGCTGGAACATACACACATATGTCCATGTTTTTTATATATTCAATTGTGGTTTTTGATTAATAAAAAAAATTGACAGTAATTCATTTCAATGACCCTAAATACGAAAACAACGGTGAATCACCTAGCGCCAATCAGCAGCTTCCTGCATTAAACTGAACGCAGTTTGAAAACTGAGAGATACCTTTACACGCACACCTGTCAGAAATGTAATGTGAGTTTCTGATTGGAGGAGAGGAGTGATCCGGAATAGAGGATTTACAATAACAGCTCCCAGTCCCCCAGGACCTCAAGCGCTGATTTGTCTCAACTTTGTGTTTTAGTAATTCATTTCAGTTTGGAATTTTTTTTAGTTGCCTCGGCTGAGTTTTAATACGTTCCTATCTAAAATGTCACAATCGTCCCTTGTAAACTGTACATTTGTATAGAAAGGAAAGACACATTTTCACTTTTATTATTACATACTGTATGCAAAAGTGCTCAAATACCGTAATTTTTTAAAATGTATTTAATAATATTTCACCTGATGATGTTTACGCTGAAATGGAGATTATACACTTCCCTAAAACAACGAATACATACAGTACATGTAATAATTGTATACTATAGCGCGTGTAACCAGTATAAGAGACATGTCGCACTGGAGTCCCACGGCTTGGCCCCTGCTCCTTCTATGTTAGACGATGAAGGGCAGCGTCCCCATAGAACGACATAAGAAGCGTCGGCTTTGTGTACCGCTTTGTGAAGCATATGTGCTGGAGCGATGAATATATGATAGGCAGTCTCTGCTGACCTCTCTCAAAGCCGACCATGTCCCCTCTGTTATGCAGCGGCCGCTTTGATGTCTTCTGATGCGAAGCACCCGTAAGATTATGAGGATTTTTGTTTTACATAAAAATATATAATTGCTGGACTGGCGGCGAGATTAGGATATCCGCCTAGACAGCTCGGTGATTAACGGGGGGGAAATGGGGCTTCCCGTGTTATATTTTGCATTGTTTTTGTAGCAACCCCCCCCCCCTCACTCCCTTCTCGGAATGCTCATCAGTGATTGTCAGGCTGCCTTTCAAGCCATCAAACCGGCTGCAAATGTTGCAAGGCAAAGCGGTGAGAGAACTTTCAAAAAGTCAGGACCCATTTGCCAAATATCCCTTGTAGAAAATGTATTCCGCTCTCCGCAGAATTTTCTTTCATTCCTCTCCGCGGAGAACTTTACTGATTTCTCCCTGTGGAATCTTCTGGAATTTATCGGTTCATGGTTGGCAGTCACAGATTAAGGTAAATGTCGATCTGTAATGACCCTCTACATGTTAGTATTGCAGTAAAGCCAGGCTTTTATGTCGGAGATACCGAGGAGGGAGCTATTACACATGACAGGGGTGATCAAGGGACTCCCGTCCAAGGCAAGCATTATTAAATATTGACTAGTCCTGTGATTTATGTAGAGCTATAAGGAAAAAGTGACTTTTTAACCATTATATATTCTTCAGTGAGGAAAAGCAGCCATTTATCTCCTGGCGGTAATAAAGAACTGACTCCCTGCATATTTTAGTGGTGGCAAAGATGATCTTAAGAATGAGGCAAATTCTTTCCTCCTAATGGGACTAGTTTGCTCATTTGCGCCGCAGGTAAACGCAGTAGGAGAAAAAAAAATGACAGGGCTTGACGGGTAGCCAGAGCGGGGAGGGGACATTAATTGACCGTCGATTGGAGGCAAATGACATCTTTTACATTTTTGTACAGATCTCAGGATTGTCTGAGCTGATAAAAATCTCAGCCTACACGTACAGACAGGTTCAGCGGACGGACGGCTGCTGGGGATAAGGGCACCCCGAAAGAGGAATGTTTTTGATGGAGTATATATAAATCCAGGGGATATTTAGCAGTCGTGCTGTTGCGTTCCTTTCATGTGACTTGCAGTGTAAGGTGACTTCTGTCGGACACTGACTGCTAGTAGAGTCTGGATGGGGAGTCAATTTGGCTGTCAAAATTTTACAAAAATTTGTCTATAGAGCTCTCTGAGTTTCCGCTGCCATGGCGAATCGGTCAGCTGCCCCTCGCTTCTGCTGCAACGCCGTGTATGACCTCACTGCCAAGTTCACCATGGAAATCTCTATCCAGCCACTCAGTCAGGGTCGGATTAAGCCTTGGGGGGGGGGGTCACTTTAGACAGGGGGGCCCCCTACCACTTGTCAATACTGGCCGCAAACTACACAGGAGAATATTACACTGTCAAAACACAGAGTAAAGGAAGTATAAACTTGGTCAATGGGTAACTGCAGGGTGGAGGATTAACATAAACATAAATATAGATATAAAATACCACATGAAAAGCCTGTGTTTGTCCCTCTGTACCTCACTCTATAGGAGCCCTGACAGTTTCAGCACTGCCTCTAATTAAAAACCCTCCCATGAAGAGGCCGCTGCTGATGCTGTCCTCCGTGGGCCTGAGAAGCATATAATAAGCTCCACCAAACAGAGCTCAGCACAAGCCTTTCAGCATTTGACCTCTAGTGCAAAGTCTCATGGGACTTAGTCAACTCCCAGTAATGCACAGTACACTTGTGCAGTCAGTGTACCTCAGCTCCCGATGCTCAGCACCATTAATCATTGTCACATTGGCAGATAGGTGAAGCTGCAGCACTACCCTACACCCATGCACAAAACCTTTAGCTAAAAAAAAAAAATATATATATATATATATATTTTAAATACATGGGGCCCCTAGTTAGAGGGGGGCCCAAGGGTACTGACCCCCTGTGCCGCCCCTCCCGCCCCCCCCCCAATCCGGCCCTGCACCCAGTAGTACATCCTGACTCTATAGTCCCAGCGCTGGTGATTGGCCTTACTCTATAGTCCCAGTGCTGGTGTTTGGCCTCGCTCTATAGTCCAAGCGCTGGTGATTGGCCTCGCTCTATAGTCCCAGTGCTGGTGATTGGGCTCGCTCTATAGTCCCAGCCCTGGTGATTGGACTCGCTCTATAGTCCCAGCGCTGGTGATTGGCCTCACTCTATAGTCCCAGCGCTGGTGATTTGGCTCGCTCTATAGTCCCAGTGCTGGTGTTTGGCCTCGCTCTATAGTCCAAGCGCTGGTGATTGGCCTCGCTCTATAGTCCCAGTGCTGGTGATTAGGCTCGCTCTATAGTCCCAGCGCTGGTGTTTGGCCTCGCTCTATAGTCCAAGCGCTGGTGATTGGCCTCGCTCTATAGTCCCAGCCCTGGTGATTGGCCTCGATCTATAGTCCCAGCGCTGGTGTTTGGCCTCGCTCTATAGTCCCAGCGCTGGTGATTGGCCTTGCTCTATAGTCCCAGCTCTGGTGGTTGGGCTCGCTCTATAGTCCCAGCACTGGTGATTGGGCTCGCTCTATAGTCCCAGCACTGGTGATTGGGCTCGCTCTATAGTCCCAGCACTGGTGATTGGGCTCGCTCTATAGTCCCAGCGCTGGTGATTGGGCTCGCTCTATAGTCCCAACGCTGGTGATTGGCCTCGCTCTATAGTCCCAGCCCTGGTGATTGGCCTCGCTCTATAGTCCCAGCCCTGGTGATTGGCCTGGCTCTATATTCCCAGTGCTGGTGATTGGGCTCGCTCTATAGTCCCAGTGCTGGTGATTGGCCTCGCTCTATAGTCCCAGCGTCGGTGATTGGGCTCGCTCTATAGTCCCAGTGCCGGTGATTGGGCTCGCTCTATAGTCCCAGCGCTGGTGATTGGCCTCGCTCTATAGTCCCAGCGCTGGTGATTAGCCTCGCTCTATAGTCCCAGCGCTGGTGATTGGGCTCGCTCTATAGTCCCAACGCTGGTGATTGGCCTCGCTCTATAGTCGCAGTGCTGGTTATTGGGCTCTCTCTATAGTCCCAGCGCTGGTGATTGGCCTCGCTCTATAGTCCCAGCGCTGGTGATTGCGCTCGCTCTATAGTCCCAGCGCTGGTGATTGGGCTCGCTCTATAGTCCCAGCCCTGGTGATTTGGCTCGCTCTATAGTCCCAGCGCTGGTGATTGGCCTCGCTCTATAGTCCCAGCGCTGGTGATTGGGCTCGCTCTATAGTCCCAGCGCTGGTGATTGGCCTCGCTCTATAGTCCCAGCGCTGGTGATTGGGCTCGCTCTATAGTCCCAGCGCTGGTGATTGGCCTCGCTCTATAGTCCCAGCCCTGGTGATTGGCCTCGCTCTATAGTCCCAGCCCTGGTGATTGGGCTCGCTCTATAGTCCCAGCGCTGGTGATTGGCCTCGCTCTATAGTCCCAGCGCTGGTGATTGGGCTCGCTCTATAGTCCCAGCTCTGGTGATTGGCCTCGCTCTATAGTCCCAGCGCTGGTGATTAGCCTCGCTCTATAGTCCCAGCGCTGGTGATTGCGCTCGCTCTATAGTCCCAGCGCTGGTGATTGGGCTCGCTCTATAGTCCCAGCGCTGGTGATTGGGCTCGCTCTATAGTCCCAGCGCTGGTGATTGGGCTCGCTCTATAGTCCCAGCGCTGGTGATTGGGCTCGCTCTATAGTCCCAGCGCTGGTGATTGGGCTCACTCTATAGTCCCAGCCCTGGTGATTTGGCTCGCTCTATAGTCCCAGCGCTGGTGATTGGCCTCGCTCTATAGTCCCAGCGCTGGTGATTGGGCTCGCTCTATAGTCCCAGCGCTGGTGATTGGCCTCGCTCTATAGTCCCAGCGCTGGTGATTGGGCTCGCTCTATAGTCCCAGCGCTGGTGATTGGCCTCGCTCTATAGTCCCAGCCCTGGTGATTGGCCTCGCTCTATAGTCCCAGCCCTGGTGATTGGGCTCGCTCTATAGTCCCAGCGCTGGTGATTGGCCTCGCTTTATAGTCCCAGCCCTGGTGATTGGCCTCGCTCTATAATCCCAGCGCTCGTTTTATATGGCTGCTAACTGAGTCCCTCCTCGGTCTATCCCTTCTTGCTACCTGGGTTGGATACCAGGTAATGGGACCTGGGTCATTATTCAAGGATGCTTTCCCACCAAGCCGCGACCTAGGTTTTCCCGGTAACATCAGCAATGTCCCCACATATTTTATTATTTACATACAGTTTGTGCGCTGCTTCCTATGTTGTGGTTATGAGAAATGAGGCAGAGAAATCAGTGATTTGTATTAAATACTGTAAGTAGAAATTACTTTCTTCAGAAAATCCTCTGTTTCATTTACTAAATACAGAAATAAGTACAGAAGTCCCAGTTTCATTTCCTGTCTATATCGCACCCTGCATCTTACACCATGTGGAACATAAATGATGTATGTATAAGAATATACATTATAATAATTATCATAATAAGAGGGCAGTATTTATAAGCCTGGTGAAGCGATACCATAATCCAATCAGCGCCTGTTATTTTTTTTAAATCCAACCTGAAACAGGACAGTTGGGAGCTGATTGGCTGGTGCATTATCACCTTCCATTGTATCACTTCATCAGGCTTAGTACATCTGCCCCAATGTTTCTTATTTAACTACACACTCTACAAATCGCTACACTGTTGCCATTAAAGGCACACATTATAATCCTATGTATTACATATAATAGACACATTTCCCTTTCTAAGTGATGGTTTTGTCAGCCCATCCTGTTAGTAAATCAGCGCAGGTGAACACAGCGTAACCCCTTCAAGTATGGTGTCCGAAAATTCCGGGGCAGCGCTGAAAGAGTTAAAGCAAAGCGTTTGATTACCATTCACAATAGAATGTATTTTATTCCCATAAATCAGTCTGGGCCACACTTATATTATTCTCTCAGGTCAGACAGTCCAATTAAAATCAATAGAAGTGCATGTGACACAATCAATCTAGATATTTGATTATGGATCTCAGCCTCTAAGTCCTCAGCTCCCTCTCTGAGAACTTCCCCAGGGAGCCCAAAATCTCTATTGACATCCATGAATTATGAACACCAATTGAAAAGGGAGATAATCTTCATTTACATAATGCCTGGGCTCCGTTACGGGCACCGCAGCACGCCTGCGAAGATGAAATTGTCTCCAGCGTGTTATATCTTATGAGAAGAGTATGGATTGCGGAGACACTGGCACAAAAGACCTCCAGAGAATTATTGGCTTGGTAATTAAGAGCACTGACAATAAACACGATATAACGGAGGAGACGCCGTGTTCTAGGCACCTCCAGTAGGAATTCCATTGTTTGCCGTATTTGACCTAGAATACAGAAGGTTCTATACAGGATTGTCAACAGCAAACATCAGGTCGTATAAATGACGGAGTGGTGTTACTGGGCTAATCAAAGCTCTCATTCTGTATACTAGGGTATAAGGGAACACTATGGAGCTCAAGCAGATTTGTATTCCTTCATTTAAGATGGGCTTTTTTTCACTGTACGTGTGTGCCACATCGCAGTAGGCCTACAAGCCAAGACGCATTTCGCACTCGACTCATTGAGTGAGGGGGCCAATATAAACATGGGAGGGGGCATGTAGATGCTGACACATGCCAGACAAGACGGATATTGCAGTTAGGACTCATTGAGCAAAGGGCCCACAATGATGATGGGAGATGGCGTGTAGCAAGACGTATTTCACACTTTATACTCAATTGAGTGAAGGGATGAGGATGGGAGAACTGGTGTAAATGCTGACACATGCCAATGAAGATGCAAATGGGAGGGTGCCCACATGTATGTACTGATCCAAATGAGACGGCACTTCTAGGCGATAGAATAGGTGCAAAATGAGGTGATTTAATGCAACGTTTCAGGGTAAGAATAACCTTCTTCAGGCTCTACGGTAAAAGGAACAATACATAGTGCAAATTCAAAATGTAAGCACCTTGACTGACTCCCCCCATGCTTCCTTCTACCACATGCCATCCCAGACACCAGACGTGCTGCCGTGCCGGGCACAGACCGCCCCGCTGCAAGAGGAAGTGATTTGGCCGGAGTTATCAGAATACTAAGCAAGAACAAGATCCTAAAAGTAACCAAAAGCCCAAACCTTACGCGTTTCATCACTGCAAGACTGCCGCTCATATACAATATTATATTAGTACATCCACTGCTTCCAGCATTATTCGCTATCCTGCGCCTACATGTGACCAGCAATGATCGGTGGCAGTAGGTCCACATTCTGCTTTTGTTGGACAGGTGTCAGTGGGGTTTGGGTTAATGTTGTTGGAATTCTCCTTGGTTGTGACCTTGATATGTTTTTTATTGTGTTATCAGGTGATGAAATTCGCAACATTTCCCATTTCAAAAGGATTTTGCATCAAAGTCAGGAGAGGAATCAGTGGCTGTCCTTCAGTGACCTGGTCCCATTTTCTAGTTACACCGTTGTAGTAAATGCGTCTAACAGCCAGGGTCATGTCACCAGTGACCCCAGCATAATCACTATGCCACCCGGAGGTAGGTACATCTGCGCCACTGGCGTACTGCGTTCACCCTGTGGTACCACATACCAGTGCCTCCATGTACTGCACCCTGTGTTCTCAGTGATGCCACAGACTGGCAGCAAATGCCACATGTAACATTACATCTGAGTGGTTCAAAAAATGGGTGCGGATATCTGTTCCTTCTAATCACCTCACTCAGTCTGAATTACAGGGATTTACAAACCCTTTGGGGGCTTATTACATAGCACGGTCAGTGTAGCACTGAGATCGTGCATTTTGAACATGGTGGAAGGGGCCAGGTTGGAGAGAATCCTGATTGGAGATGCTACAGACGGGAGACTCCTGACGGGAGACTCTGACCCAGTGCTGGATTTAAGTGTAAGGCCGACATTTTTTTACAATATTTTCAGCCGTGTCCCCCCTCCCTTTAATCTATTTTAACATTTCAATTATTACATTATAAGTTCTAACTTGGAAATTGCCAGCATTATGTAATAGTAAAAGGAGCCGAGAAAGGGAGAGAGAAAAGAATGTAGAGAAAGGAAGGAAACGAGAGAAAAGGGAAGGGAGTGAGATAGAAAGGTACAAAGAGAGAGAGATAGAGAAAGGGAGGGAGATAGGGTGGAAGGGAAAAAGAGAGTGGAGAGAGAGGAGCTCAGAGAAGGAGAGAGTGAGGGAGCAGAATAAAGATAGAAAGGGAGGGAGAGATGGTGGAAGGAAAAAAGAGGGCGGAGAGAGGAAGAACAAAGCGAGAGGAGTGCAGAGAGAGAAGAGAGATGAAGGAGTGCAAAAGAGGGAGAGAGAAAAAGCACAGAGAGGAAGATAGATGAGAAGTGCAGAAAGAGGGATAGAGAGAAGGAGCACAGAAAGAGAGGGATAGAGAGAAGGAGCGCAGAGAGAGAGGGATAGAGAGAAGGAGCGCAGAGAGAGAGGGATAGAGAGAAGGAGCACAGAGAGAGAAGGAGCACAGAGAGAGGAGGAGTGCCGAGAGAGAGGGATAGAGAGAAGGAGCACAGAGAGGAAGAGAGATGAGAAGTGCAGAAAGAGGGATAGAGAGAAGGAGCACAGAAAGAGAGGGATAGAGAGAAGGAGCACAGAGAGAGAGGGATAGAGAGAAGGAGCGCAGAGAGAGAGGGATAGAGAGAAGGAGCGCAGAGAGAGAGGGATAGAGAGAAGGAGCACAGAGAGAGAGGGATAGAGAGAAGGAGCACAGAGAGAGGAGGAGTGCCGAGAGAGAGGGATAGAGAGAAGGAGCACAGAGAGGAAGAGAGATGAGAAGTGCAGAGAGAGGGATAGAGAGAAGAAGCGCAGAGAGAGAAGGAGTGCAGGGAGAGAAGGATAGAGAGGAGTGCAGAGAGAGGAATAGAGAGAAGGAGCGCAGAGAGAGAGGGATAGAGAGAAGGAACGCAGAGAGAGAGGGATAGAGAGAAGGAGCGCAGAGAGAGAGAGGGATAGAGAGAAGGAGTGCAGAGAGAGAGGGATAGAGAGAATGAGTGCAGAGAGAGAGAGGGATAGAGAGAAGGAGCGCAGAGAGAGAGAGGGATAGAGAGAAGGAGCGCAGAGGGAGGGATAGAGAGAAGGAGCGCAGAGAGGAAGAGAGATGAGAAGTGCAGAGAGGGATAGAGAGAAGGAGCGCAGAGAGAGAGGGATAGAGAGAAGGAGCACAGAGAGGAAGAGAGATGGGATAGAGAGAAGCGCAGAGAGAGAGTGAAAGGAGCGCAGAGAGAGAGGGATAGAGAGAAGGAGCGCAGAGAGTGAGAGGAGCGCAGAGAGAGGGAGAGATAGAAGGAGACAGAAGGGAGAGACAGAAGGTGACAGAAGGAGCGCAGAGAGAGAGAAGGAACGCAGAGAGAGAGAAGGAGCGCAGAGAGAGAGAGGGGAGCACAGAGAGATGGAGACAGAAGGAGCGCAGAGAGAGAGAAGGAACGCAGAGAGAGAGAAGGAGCGCAGAGAGAGAGAGGGGAGCACAGAGAGAAGGAGACAGAAGGAGCGCAGGGAGAGAGAAGGAGCGCAGAGAGCGGGAGAGAGAGAAGGAGCACAGAGAGAGATGAGGAGTGCACAGAGAGGGACAGACAGAAGGAGTGCAGAGAAAGAGGAGCGCAGAAAGAGAGAGAATTGAGAGAAGGAGCACATACAGATGGAGCCCTCCTCATTTAGCCTGTTAATAGAATTAAGTGAGTAATAAGATTACTATGCTAATCCCCTACTGTATTGTTCTATGTATTGTATTGCTGCTGCGAACAATAGTGTAGCCATGGTTAGCCACAACCTAAGAAACAAAGTTGACAGGGGCTCCAACTGTAGAGGGCGGGATGTTGTAACATCCGCAGCCCTCTATCACCGGGCATCGCATTATTAATAACGGCATATGCTGTAACATATACTGTTATTAACGCAAGGGACAGCTCTTGCGATTAGAGCTGTCCCTTGCGATGCGGTGCCGGCGCTGGACTTCCGGGTCTGTGACCTGGGTGTCCATCTGCGCATGCACAGAGTGACGGCGCTGGCCGCAGGGCATGCTGGGAGGGATCTGTGACGGATCCCTCACACAGCGCTGTGGTAAGAAGCCCATAGGCTTCTGCAGGGAATCGCCAGCTTTTGCTGCCACTGCGGAGGGGCCATACAGCATACAGAAATGCGGTAAAAACCCAGATAACGGGTTTTTTACCACATTTCTGTGTTAGAGAATTGCCCCCTTTGTCTTTCTCCCTCTCTGTGGGGAGATTCTCTAAAGCAGAAATGCAGTAAAAACCCCGTTATCGGGGTTTTTACCGCATTTCTGTATGCTGTATGGCCCCTCCGCAGTGGCAGCAAAAGCTGGCGATTCCCTGCAGAAGCCTATGGGCATCTTACCGCAGCGCTGTGTGAGGGATCCGTCACAGATCCCTCCCAGCATGACCTGCGGCCAGTGCCGCCACTCTGCGCATGCACAGATGGACACTCGGGTCTCAGACCCGGAAGTCCAGTGCTGGCGCCGCATCGCAAGGGACAGCTCTCATCGCAAGAGCTGTCCCTTGCATTAATAACTGCATATGTTACAGCATATGTCGTTATTAATAATGCGATGCCCGGTGATAGAGGGCTGCGGATGTTACAACATCTCGCCCAAAGAGCGCAGAGACAGGGAGAAAGGAAGGGAGCAGAAGGCATAACACTCACCCTAGAGAGAGAGCGCAGAGAGGGAGAGAGCGCAGAGACAGAGAGAAAGGAATGGAGAGGGAGCGCAGAGAGGGAGAGAGCGCTGAGACAGAGAGAAAGGAAGGGAGAGGGAGCGCAGAGAGAGAGGAAGCAGAGAAAGAGAGAGAAGGAAATTCGGAGAAAGAGAGCGGTCCCCGTCCCACGATTTGCGGTCCACGTTACCCCCTCTCGTGACTCACGAGAGGGGGTAACAAAAAACAGACATTTTTTGGGGTTAACTGAAAACTTTAAGCCTCCCTTGGATGTATGTAGCAGGGACCACAGCTGGTATCTCCAATAGCAACTGCTATCCCTCCATTACCACCTACAGTCATACCCCCTATAGGTTACTATGGGTAATGCGATGCGCCCAGATTTACCAATACAGATAGCGGTTGCCCATTTTAAAAGGACCTGCAACGAATGAGACCCATTTACACATGGTACACGCGGAACACGCACAACACGCGGAACACGCAGACCTCTTTTCATGGGGCAGAAATCTTCAGAATTATGATGTCAACAATAACTATACTGTTATTCTCCTATTCTGATGAATTCTCTCCCCACCTAAGAGCCTGGACACCGCGCCCGTGCCAACTCTGGCTGTAGACAATTATGAACTTCCTCTGTTTGATTAAATCTACTCCCTTCTGTTAATAGAATCTGCCGCCGCAGCATCAGCAGCAATTAGTTCTATAGATTGATTGTAATTTGGGAGAAACATCACTTTATTATTTTATTAATCACGCCTCAGCCAAAAAAGGTTATTTCCTTTCCAGCTCTGGTAACATCCAGTGACGGATCACAGCTATGGTCATACTGCTGCCGATAATTCATCTGTTACCATCGGCGAGGGAGGTGCCTGCATAGTGTGAGTGGGTCACTGGAATACTCTGCCACTTCTGCAGCACGGACGGTGTAGTGGTTAGCATTACTGCCTCACAGCGCTGAGGTCATGGGTTCAATTCTCACCATGGCCCTAACTGTGCAGAGTTTGTATATTCTTCCGTACTTGCGTGTACATGTGGTAGGGAATATAGATTGTAAGTTCCACTGGGCAGGGACTGATGTGAGTGTTCAAATACTCGCTGTACAGCGCTGCGGAATATGTGTGCACTATATAATAACTGGTAATAATAGTCTCTGTACAGCGCTGCGGAATATGTGTGCGCTATATAAATAACTGGTAATAATATTCTCTATACAGCGCTGTGGAATATGTGTGTGCTATATAATAACTGGTAATAATAGTCTCTGTACAGCGCTGCGGAATATGTGTGCGCTATATAAATAACTGGTAATAATATTCTCTGTACAGCGCTGCGGAATATGTGTGCGCTATATAAATAACTGGTAATAATAGTCTCTGTACAGCGCTGCAGAATATGTGTGCGCTATATAATAACTGGTAATAAAAGTCTCTGTACAGCGCTGCAGAATATGTGTGCGCTTTATAAATAACTGATAATAATATTCTCTGTACAGCGCTTTGGAATATGTGTGTGATATATAAATAATTGGTAATAATATTCCCGGTACAGCGCTGTGGAATATGTCTGCGCTATATAATAACTGGTAATAATTATCTCTGTACAGCGCTGCGGAATATGTGTGTGCTATATAATAACTGGTAATAATATTCTCTGTACAGCGCTGTGGAATATGTGTGCGCTATATAATAACTGGTAATAATATTCTCTGTACAGCGCTGTGGAATATGTGTGCGCCATATAATAACTGGTAATAATAGTCTCTGTACAGCGCTGCCGAATATGTGTGCGCTATATAATAACTGGTAATAATAATCTCTGTACAGCGCTGCGGAATATGTGTGCGCTATATAATAACTGGTAATAATAGTCTCTGTACAGCGCTGCGGAATATGTGTGCGCTATATAAATTAATTGGTAATAATATTCCCGGTACAGCGCTGCGGAATATGTCTGCGCTATATAATAACTGGTAATAATAATCTCTGTACAGCGCTGTGGAATATGTGTGCGCTATATAATAACTTGTAATTATAGTCTCTGTACAGCGCTGTGGAATATGTGTGCGCTATATAATAACGTAATAATAATCTCTGTACAGCGCTGTGGAATATGTGTGCGCTATATAATAACTGGTAATAATAATCTCTGTACAGCGCTGTGGAATATGTGTGCGCTATATAATAACGTAATAATAATCTCTGTACAGCGCTGCGGAATATGTGTACGCTATATAATAACTGGTAATAATAGTCTATGTACAGCGCTGTGGAACATGTGTGCGCTATATAATAACTGGTAATAATAATCTTTGTACAGCGCTGTGGAACATGTGTGCGCTATATAATAACTGGTAATAATAATCTTTGTACAGCGCTGTGGAACATGTGTGCGCTATATAATAACTGGTAATAAATAAGTAATTAATAAATGCGGTAATAACCATCACCTGTACTCAGTGCAGCCTATAATACTCCGTACGTTATCATGTACCAGCTGCAGATAATGATACTGTCACATACTGCAGTAAACATTATATAAATCTAATAGTCATTTTCTTATGAATTAACCACATATTTATATCACTTTGTGTTTCCGCTCTATGCCTACTGTAGTTTATATGGCAGTTACAATTTTTATTACGTCTGGCAACATTGTAGTCCTGACATAGAATCCTGGCATCATTGGTAGGATCTATATCAAAGCGAGAATAATTGTGGCTGAAAACACACATTACAAGGGCCGGCTGGAATGTTTGCATTGCTGTTTATTGCTGATAATAAAGTTAGATCATTTTTGAATTGCACCTTTTTATTCGATGACCCTGTGATAAGTTATTGCTGTTGATCCTTCGGTAAGTCGGCTTCTAGATCACGTTGGCTGTTATTGGAGGAACCAGGCAGAGGGGTTAGCAAGATTTACATGATAGAACAAATGCACCTATACTATCTATATCATACCTCCCAACTGTCCCGCTGATTGGACACTGAGGTTCCCATACTATCCTTATCATACCTCCCAACTGTCCCGCTGATTGGACACTGACGTTCCTATACTATCCTATAATCGTCTCCTAAGCCACCTTACTGCTAACTCCATTCTAGACCCCCTCCAATCCGGGTTCCGCCCTTTACATTCCACTGAAACTGCCCTGACCAAAGTCACTAACGATTTACTATCGGCTAAATCCAAAGGCCTCTTCTCTATCCTCATCCAGCTTGATCTGTCGGCTGCCTTTGACACTGTTGACCACCCTCTCCTGCTCAACACCCTCCGCTCCTTTGGCATCACTGGCACGGTCTTCTCCTGGTTCACCTCATACCTCTCCGATCGCTCCTTCTCCGTCTCCACTCCGAGCTCCTCCTCTCCTACTACCCCGCAGCCAGTCGGTGTTCCCCAAGGTTCAGTCCTTGGCCCTCTCCTCTTCTCCCTCTACACCACAGCTCCTATGGTTTTCATTACCACCTTTATGCTGATGATACCCTAATCTATCTCTCCTCCCCCAACCTATCCCCATCACTCCTGTCCAAGGTCTCCGAATGCCTCACGGCCATCTCAGCCTGGATGACCCAACGCTTCCTGAAACTAAACATGGCTAAAACTGAACTTCTAATCTTCCATCCCCCGAACATCCCCTCTTCTCCCACTATCTCCATCAGCATTGGTGAAACCGTGATCACGTCCACCGACCAAACGCGCTGCCTCGGTGTCATCATTGACTCCTCCCTCTCTTTCACCCCCCACATTCATGCTCTCTCACAGTCTTGCCGCTTTCACCTACGCAACATCTCACGCATCAGACCATTCCTCTCCACTGACGCGACCAAAATTCTCATTCACTCTCTTGTCATCTCCCGCCTTGACTATTGCAACATCCTTCTCTCTGGGCTACCTCTCACCCGCCTCGCACCTCTCCAATCCATTCTTAACGCTGCTGCTAGGCTCATCTTCCTCTCCCGCCGCTCTACCTCCGCCTCCCCCCTCTGTCTATCTCTTCATTGGCTCCCCATTCCTTTCCGAGTTCTCTTTAAACTCCTCACCACCACCTACAAGGCTCTCTCCTCCTCCACCGCTCCTTACCTCTCTTCACTGATCTCTATCCACACTCCCTCCCGTCCTCTTCGCTCCATCGCTGACCGCCGACTGACCTCTCACCTAATCACCTCCTCCCACTCCCGTGTCCAAGACTTCTCTCGCGCTGCCCCCCTGCACTGGAACAACCTCCCGCCACCCATCAGGCTTTTTTCGACTAGCCTATCCCTCCTCCTAATCTCTTTTGATCCTCCTATCCTGCCTCCGTTCCCCTCCGTTCCTACTTATCCTATTGTATTTCGTTCGTCCACCCACCTATTTTTAGTATGTTAACTCTTATGAGTAGGGCCCTCCTGCCTCACGTACTCACCCTACCTCTTTACCTCACCTGTGCTCCTGTCCTGTTCTTCCCTTCCTCTACTTCATCTTCAGTCTCCTTGACAATTTTAACACCTACTTCAGAACTGATGCTGATTTTAGTTCTACCAGCTATACCCCTATTTATACTGTATATTTCAACACACCCTGTACGTTACCTTGTCATTTGTTTTTTGTTTGCTATGTACGGCGCTGCGGACACTTTGCGGCGCCTTATAAATAAACGTACTACTACTATCCTTATCATACCTCCCAACTATCTTGCTGATTGGACACTGATCACCTCTGCTCTGCGATGTAGCCGGTGACCACTGAATAGATGGCATGCACGAGCATTGTAGAGAGGGGAGCCAATGGCTGCTCAGGGAGCGTTGGGCACGGCCCCCAAAAATGATGAAAACAGGGGTCAAACTATCTGCAGTGTATATTGTGGCAGTATCCGTATAGAGGGCAATAGCCGTGTGTAATGATCACCATGGATTCTATTTCCGGCTGTTTTTTCTTTTACTTGCTACACTAAAATCCTCACTGCTCGTCTCCCCTGTCATACATCAATCCCCATGCTACATCTGATCAGCAGTCACCAGCCTTGGGGAGAGGGCAAAGGCACTGTAGGGATGGTGGCCCGAAGCCGAGATACAGATAGAGAGGGGATTAGAGGATCACATGGGGAAAACGTGGCAGAGGATCATATGGGGTGGAAGAGGCCAGAGGTACACATAGGGTGTGTCAGAGGTATACATGGGGTGTGTCAGAGGTACACATGGGGTGTGTCAGAGGTATACATGGGGTGTGTCAGAGGTATACATGGGGTGTGTCAGAGCAGAGGTACACGTGGGGTGTGTCAGAGGTACACATGGGGTGTGTCAGAGGTACACATGGGGCGTGTCAGAGGTATACATGGGGTGTGTCAGAGGTACACATGGGGTGTGTCAGAGGTACACATGGGGCGTGTCAGAGGTACACATGGGGCGTGTCAGAGGTATACATGGGGTGTGTCAGAGGTATACGTGGGGTGTGTCAGAGCAGAGGTACACATGGGGTGTGTCAGAGGTACACATGGGGCGTGTCAGAGGTACACATGGGGCGTGTCAGAGGTACACATGGGGCGTGTCAGAGGTACATATGGGGTGTGTCAGAGGTACACATGGGGCGTGTCAGAGGAACATGTGGGGTGGAAGAGGCCAGAGGTACACATAGGGTGTGTCAGAGGTATACATGGGGTGTGTCAGAGGTACACATGGGGTGTGTCAGAGGTACACATGGGGCGTGTCAGAGGAACATGTGGGGTGGAAGAGGCCAGAGGTACACATAGGGTGTGTCAGAGGTATACATGGGGTGTGTCAGAGGTATACATGGGGTGTGTCAGAGGTACACATGGGGCGTGTCAGAGGAACATGTGGGGTGGAAGAGGCCAGAGGTACACATAGGGTGTGTCAGGAATACATGTGGTGGGAGGAGGCAGTATTGGGGGGGGGGGGCATGGTTGGGGGCATTAATGTGGATGGGGGCAGAGGTACATATATGGGAAGCAGAGATCCTCATACAAAGACAATCATGGGGGGAGGTCGGGGGTATGCCTGGTAAAGGCATGGTACATACAGAATTGGGGAGTTGGTAGGTGAATATGTGGAAGCAGGGGGCAGAGGCACTGATGGGAAAGGTAAGTCAGAGGCATGCCTGGTGAAGATGATAGGTACACATTGGGGAGGAAGGAGGCAGAGGCACTCATGGGGAGGGGGTCAGAGGCACGCTTGGGAAATACTTGCCTGTATTACTGATGCAAGCAGGTGAAAGAGGAGCATCTACGGAGACATATGGGAGGGTGATCTGTGACTAAGAAGCCTCCTATGAGCGCACAGCTACTGCAGTACCACTCTTGGCCACTGTGTGCAGTGTAGAGCAACTACATTGTCACTCTTACTAACATCATCACAGTTCCGCTCTCCTTTATCATAGATTAATGTTTCATACATCTAGAAAATGGTGAAAACTGCATCAAAATCCATCTAGTGATTTAGGCCAAAACAACAGACCAATGAATACATATATATAGTTGTGTCAGTGGCCTATCATATTTTCTATATATGCTATTCAAATTCATCAAAATACTGATGCCAGCAGTCCATAGGAGGGCTAAGCATTTTTACCCTCCCCCTGTCCCCCCCAACCTTAACCCTCCTTCCGCAGCCTAAACCTTGAATCCCCCTTCTAAGTGCCTAGCTCTCCCTCCCCACAGCCTAAACCTAACCCCCCTCCGCACCCTAACTCTAAGTCCCCTGCTAGTGCCTAAACTACTGTATGCTTCCCCCTATGCACACACACTCCCTGGCCTAACGCTAACCCACCCCACATACTTGCGGACAGGGTGCCACCTGTCAGAATTCTGGCATCCTCACCAATGTTGGTATTCTGCCCCCAGCGTTGGTGTTCTGAATGCCGGCATCCCATCCACCGGGATCGTCACCACATAGCGCTTGGTAGAGTAAGTTCCTTCTAATGTGTTTTGTGCAGCTGCTAAATCCAATTCAATTCCAATAAAAAAAAAAATAGTTCTCTTTGATTCATCTATGACCCCGCCCCAATTACAGGAAATGTTTAGATGCCGCAATATCACCTTAGGAGGCCCTATGTTACGTTAAATGACACCTATTCGCTGGGTCTTACTGTCTGTGGCTGCATTACATTATTATGGTATATGTGTGCTTGAGTCTGTCGTGCACGGAACTCTGTATCCCTTTAATAACTGGTTGACATTGGTGATGTCCCTTAATTTGCTTAAATCTAATTGGCTCTTTTATCAGTCAAACTTGTATGGATTGGAGATTGATCAGGAGGGCGAGCTATGGCTGTGCATGTAGTTAAATAATGGAACCACAACTTGAAGGCATTGTTGCATAATAATCAGGAGAAGGTAGAGGAACGGATGAGCCGGATGACAGGGAAAGTAGGGAACAATCTCGGGCCTCTCAAGTTCAAAACAAAGACATTCTACAGTATATCAATGTTAAATACACTTTGTTTTGCCTGAAGACGAAGTTTCAGGGTTTTTTTCTGTGTAAGGTGAACTGAAACTTCTTTCTAAATTGACATGAAAGAGTCGACCAGTGAGCCGCGGATATAAAAGACGTCTAGAATTAGTGGGTGTTTGGCAGAAAGATGTTTTTGAAGAAATAACGGGGGAAAAAACATTAACATGAGATTTTGATTATTTTTTTTCTGCTGCATATTTTTTGATGACTTTTTTTATTGAAAATATTTTACAAAAATTCTAGAAAACCGTTTTATTTTTCTACATTTAATGACTTGAATTTGTATCTTGCTTGTGCCTTCTGTACCTGCCTCAACATCGGGCCATCGTCTTAGCGATTCGCGGGAGGGGATGTTGGGGGGGATGGGGTGCCGCGAATCGCGGGAGGGGGGGGCACGGCGGGTTGCAGCAAATCGCGGGAGGGGGGGGGTCGCGTGGGGGTGCCGCGAATCGCAGGAGGGGGGGTCGTGGGGGGTGGGGTGCCGCGAATCGCGGGAGGGAGGGGTCGCGGGGGGGTGTGCCGTGAATCGCTGGAGGGGGGGTCGTGGGGGGGTGCCACAAATTGCAGGAGGGGGGTGTTTGCCGCGAATCGCTGGGGGGGGGGCGTGAATCGCGGGAGGGGGGGTCGTCTGGTGGCTGTGGAGTAGCAGCGTCTTTGCTGGGCAACGTGGGGAGGCAGAGGGTGTCTGGCACTGTGGGCTCACTGGGCTGGTTCTCTGTCATGTGAGTCAGTCATGTGAGTCAGACGCTCCACCCAGCATTATAGACACACTCACACACTTTGAGTGACAGATGTAGCCAAATATATAAGAGATAATCTTTTTTTTACACAAAAATTTTATTTGAATTTATATTCACATTTTTTGTGAATATTTTGCACCTCTCTCACAGAGATGTTGGCAGTCAAAGGGTTATTTAGCCTCGATGGCTAGTGAATTGCGTATGTAATAGTGGGTGGATAGCGAATAGTGATCCATTCCCAATTCACCTGCAGACTTGCTCGGGGCAGGTTTTCTTTCTGTCTGGTCATCTGGATCTCCCCAAGAACTCGTTACGCAGTTTTAGTAAAAGCCTCCCAAGGCTCTGTTTCCATTGGTTACTTTCTATCTTTCTTAACTCGTCTGGTGGGAGTTTTTGAATTTCTGGCTTCTTCCAATATGGCATCTCACAGTCACAGACGCTTTCTACACAGAAAACGAAAACATTCTCCTTATTTTGGTAAAGCTATTAGAAATTGCTTTCCTATTTTATTAAAAAAAAATGTAAGATTTAATTTTTTTTTTAAGTTTTGCAATTCCTATTTTAATGTGAAGAGGGATAGAAGGATTTTTGGGGCTCAACCAAACTTTAACTGCGCTCTTTTTGTCATTCTTTTTGGTCGAATGTTGGGTTTTCAGTCAGCTATCCCGTTCCCAAAACAAGCCTGGGTATTTTGGTACTGATTCGGTCCTGTTCAATAGGCTGCGTATACTTGCTGGGAAGCCTGGCCCATGTTCCGGGTTGCAACAGCTGAGTGTGACATCATGCAGCCACCACGGTGCCCCACCCTGAGCGGACCAGGCATGCCTGTGTTGTCTGCTCCGCTCCCTCAAAATGCTATGTCCCATCCATGCAAGGCCGCACCATCACCCTGATGCCGCCCTCGGCCAGCACTAAAACTATGATTGCAGTTTCAGGGCTGGCGCATGCGTGCTGCTGTGAGCACACATGCGCAGATCTGCAAACATCGCCGAATAGCAATTTTCACAGATTTGCGACCGGGTCAGATTCAGGACTCTGTGAGGGTTAATAATAATAAATAATAATAATAATAATACATCTAAATATATAAATGTAAAAAAAAAAAATATATATATATATATATGTATGAATATGATAGCGCGGCACAATGCGATATATAATCAATAATACCGAAATAAGTTGCTGTCCGCCGTATCTCCTGCCATCTCCCCTCGTCATGCAAAGAGGCAACCGAAACCGCCACAGATGGGAATCGCCTCCCAGCAACAATATGCAGCCGGGACCTGAATTATTTGTTGGCACAACTCAATTTCAGCACTGATTCCTATATTAAACTCTGAAAGAAGATATTCGGGGAATGACCCAGTTTATCATGAGCACACATTTATTGTATGTGTATTCATAGCCTGCCAGTATCTGCATCTCCCAAGTACACCCCTTACGCCTTCACTATGTAGGCTTTCATTTCTCATCAGCGCCGCTCATTGTACGCTGATAGAGAGAACCGCGCCGATATCCGCTCTGGCAGATGCAAAAACGTCTTGACAGTTACTCAGAGGAATTGTGTGTGGATAATATTTCATGAACACTAGAGATACAAAATAAATAATCTGGAAATACATAGAGTTCAAACACAGTCTATGTCAGAAGCTCATTTTCTTCCTTCTCTGGGGAAAGTGCATCGAGACAGAGCCACATTCTCCGGCTAAGTAATGCCTGTCGCCGCGCGGCGCTGCTGCAGCCGCTGCAAACTTATTTCCACCAAGTAATTGTAACTTTATATAGACGGATAGACTGCACAGTGCATCGTGTTCCAGGTGCAGCCACAGTCCAGTGAGCACTAACATTTATAGTTACAGGTATACCCACATTCACAGTAAGTAAATTCTGATACCGTATCATATTTATGTAGCATTGCGCTAGAATAGAACGGATTAAGGACCATATTCAGGTCCCTTACGGGGGAGCGATGTTTTGCGTCTGCGCATTTCTTCGCATGTGCAGAAGCAAATTCCCTGCGGCCATGGCAAACCGGGTGTTCGCCGGGCACATGCACTCAGGATTGCGGACAGGTGGCGTGGGCGGCATGAGGCTCATGCGGCGGCGGGCCGGGTGATTTCCACATGGGAACGCTCAGCGTTTCGTGGACATTCCCATGAGAATGCTGAGCGTTCCCATGCACATCGCCAGGTGACACGGGGGGTTGGGCAGCTGACATCACCAACTGTCCTGCTGCCCGCCCACTTCCTCCCGACCATCAAATGATGGGGGTGGTTGCCCGAAGCCTGCGAATGAATGTTAGACATCCATCCGCAGCCAGTTCGGGCGAACTCTGCGCTGCAGGGGGGCGGCATTCGCCAGGTGGGGTTTGGTGGACTCGCAAGACTGCCAAATTCGCAACCTTGCGAATCAACCAGAATAAACCCCTAAGTTTTTTAAATGATTCTGCATTTTCTTCATCCTAGAACTGTTTAGTCCACGGTCCTCAGGGCACACCAGCAGGGCAGGTTTCACTGATATCCAGGCTTCAGCACAGGTGTTTAACCTTTTGAGTGCCAACATTGGTGTGAGAGATCCTCAAAGTATCCGCTATGAATGCCAGCGCCGCTCACAGCGACTGTTCTTTAATT
Source organism: Crinia signifera (assembly GCF_055691185.1). Lineage (NCBI taxonomy): Eukaryota > Metazoa > Chordata > Amphibia > Anura > Myobatrachidae > Crinia > Crinia signifera. The sequence continues at coordinate 5,594,159 of NC_139219.1, forward strand.
AGAGATAAATAGAAATACGGCCACATTAATTTGGTTTAGTTATATATTGCACGCACTTGTAGTTCCATAACAATGCATAATAGATTGATTCTAATTTTTACACTTCAATCAGCCCAGTGACCACCGCCCTGGGGCACCGGGGACAGCCCTGCGCTTCAGCCCGGCCATGATTAACTCTGGAAGCAGGACCCTTTTAGTGCGGGGTCCCCACTCCCCCAGGGTCGCTGACCAGCCAAATAGAGAACTTGTATAAGAGGTTCCCGCCTGGCTGTGGCATTACCCTGCTGGCTGTTTGGGCCCCTACTCATTTTGTCCCCTGTATTTTGGGAACTAGGACCGACCCTTGAGCCTGGTGCTGGTTTTAAAAATTACGGGGATCCCCTATGTCAGGCATGTCCAACGTTGGCCCTCCAGATGTTGTGAAACTACACATCCCAGCATGCTTTGCCACAGTTTTGCTATTAGAGAATGCTAAAACTATTGCAAAGCATGCTGGGATGTGTAGTTGCAAAACATCTGGAGGGCCAACGTTGGACATGCCTGCCCTATGTTTTTTGTCTCCTGAATTTCTAAAACAGGACTGGTTCTTTGAGCCCATGAACAGACCTACCGGAAATAGTAGATGTGCGTATCTCGTTCCCATTGGTTTCTTAAAGTTCTGAGCTGATGGCACTGCTGGATATCTTCTGATTCAAAGGGAAGTAAGCATGATGTGTCTTTCATCCGTGATACTTGGCCGACAATTGCGTCTGTGGTCCTAAACGTTGCCCGTTTCTTTGTGTGACTTCAAAAGAACAGCACATACTGAAACCCCGGTCTGCTTTGAAACTACCTTGTGTCTTGTTGCTGTGCTCACTGTTACCATGGTGCAGGACCTGTGACATGAAACTGTCTTCCACAACCTCACATGTGTAGCATGTTTGGCTGTACCTCACCCAGTTTGAAGTCTCCTACACAGCTGTTTCTGTTTCAGTTAATGACTGTGTTTCAACCTACATATGAAAATGCTGATCATTGGTTAATCATACACCTGACTAGAGAGAAAGAGATGTGGTTTCACTTGTTGCCAGCAGATGGCAGTGTTTTGGTTATACATGGACACTACACATATAAACACACATATATATATATATATATATACACACATATATATATATATATATATATATATATATATATATATATATATATATATATATATATATATATATATATATATATATATATATATATATATATATAGAAGCAGTGTTGCGGCTTGGCACTCCAGCTTAATGGGACAGCTACCCAGGTGCCTTCAGGAAACAAATGGATAGCCCGGTGGTATAGCAATGTATACACAAACAGCGGCACTCAGTGGGTTTTTTCAAAAAGTGTATTTCAAGCGGTCCAACGTTTCGGGGACTAGCCCCTTTGTCAAGGTGCAGGAAACTAACAAAAACAGTGTGCATACATCAGACTTATAAAGGTTGATACATTACCGTTTGGCGCGCTCGTACAGACGCCGGGGAGCCCGCTGTCGGAAGCCGTTCAGACCGGAAGTAAAAGTTCCGGATGTAGAAGGTGGTTCATCTGCGTGTCAGCGTCATGACGCTGGAACGCAAGGTCATGACGCTGACACGCAGATGAACCACCTTTCACATCCGGAACTTTTACTTCTGGTCTGAACGGCTTCTGACAGCGGGCTCCCCGGCGTCTGTACGAGCGCGCCAAACGGTAATGTATCACCCTTTATAAGTTTGATGTATGCACACTGTTTTTGTTAGTTTCCTGCACCTTGACAAAGGGGCTAGTCCCCGAAACGTTGGACCGCTTGAAATACACTTTTTGAAAAAACCCACTGAGTGCCGCTGTTTGTGTATACATTGCTATACCACCGGGCTATATATATATATATATATATATATATATATATATATATATATATATATAAATTTACAGTATATATCTGACAGAGCTGCACATTAGTACACATCTCTATTGGTACACTGTCCGAGTGTGTATGATCCTATTGATTATCTGTCCACTTTGGATTTTTTACTGATGCTGTATTAATCTAAAGGTCCCCATACAGGGTACCATTGCCGTGTGCGATGAGATGCGATCTAGTCCATAACGCATACAATTATTGTACCGTGTATGGGCACCTTAAAGGATTGTTGAAAACCAAACATTGAAAGACTTCAGTTTTCTGTGAAGCCCCCTCTGTGTAATTCTGTACCATGCTTCTGTGTTCCAATGACACCTGATAAAGTCTCTCGAAACACGTTGGGCTCTTCTCTACATTGACTCAATTTCATCCATGCCCACAAGTGTGAATAATATTATGTCAAAAAAACTTTTCCATGTGGAATTTTATCACCTTTTATGAACTAAAAGACTTTTAATGAAAATTTATACAAACAAGGACTTTCTGCATTACTTATTGCTGTTGATCCTATAGGGCTGCCCTAACTAAGGTGCCATCTTACAATTCTCTCTCTCTCAGTGTATATATCAGGGATGTGAGGTAAATGGATGAGGAGTCCCTGGCAAGTACAAGCCATGGGGTACATGCCGGCATTATACACATGTGCAGCAGTATATACCGCTGGAGATTCGATGTGTTTTAATAAGAGAAGTGCAGAAAAGGTAGCCAGGTGAGGCACTGTAGGTGAGGCACTGCAGATGAGGCACTGCCTCACCTGCCATTGACTTTTTACTCCAGAGTTTTGGCTATAAAAATTATTAGAATAATAAAAATAAGATTTTTTTATATTCTTTGTTTTTTTTTACATACTTTATCAATTCAAATCTCCGGCATATACGCTAGTATGACAGGAAAGGCTGTGCCTCACCCCACCGCACGCCACTGGTATGTGTATATATATATATATATATATATATAATGTATGCATGTACGTGTGTGTACACATCCCTGCGCGTCTGCCGAATGCCCTCTTACCCATGGACGTATCCCCCAGTAATGACCCTGCGCTCACCCGCTCTCAGTAACTCGCTGATCACGCATTACGCCCAGGCGACACTATACCGTCACACAGATGTTATCCTTAATTACACATTTGGTCGCCGTATCTTGGATTGGAAGCAGAAGGACAGGAGAAGAGGCCAGACTTCCGGGGGCACATAATATACACCATATATTTACTGTGGAACGCTGTAAATGTAATGTACCATAAAAGTCAGGTTTATCTGCATGAAGAATAAGATTGTTGCTACAGGTAAAGATATATTTTTAGTGTTCTGTTAACCCCGCTCGCCCTGTGGTGAGGCACAGATAGGATCTGCTACGGAGGTAGTTCAGCAGCGGAACATTAAATGAAATGGACCATGGGAACGTTGCTGTTGATCCTGAGGAGAAGCTTTTCCAGTATATGGAGCATTTCAATGTTATCCAGCATATGTTCCAAACCGTTTTCTCTGCTCTAATTCATCCATGTTTTCCCGGCAGCTCCAGATGGCGTCCTGCCTCCCGGGCTCTCATCTGCCAACCCGACCAGTCTTCAGGTTGTCTGGTCTTCACCAGCTCGCAATAACGCCCCTGGCCTGCCCAGCTACCGGCTCCAGATGAGACCCACGGATTCCACCAAGGAAATCACAGAGTAAGCACAATTGTATCTCTGTATCCGTCCTGTCCTGGTAACTAGATATACGCCGCGTCATCAGGATAAGAATTATAGTGATACTAGTAACGGGCTGGGGTCATTAGTCTACAGCATTATGGTCGACAGTCATTAGGTCGACACCATTAGGTCAACAGGGGAAAAGGTCGACATTGGTCTAGGTCGACATGGGAAAAGGTCGACATGGGAAAAGGTCGACATGGTTCTAGGTCGAAAGGTCATTAGTCTGACAGATCATTAGTTTGACAGGTCATACATGGGGTTTTTCACAGTTTTTTGACCTGAATGTCAACACAATCGACATGGACACAGTTTCCAGTGCACCGCATTCCCTTGCATCGTTTGCTACGCTCGGCACACTATTTTATTCTCCCACCACGCCCTAGTGGATGGTAATGCATGAAATACCGCATGTCGGCACATTTCGGCTCAAGAACAGTGAAAACCCCCATGTCGACCTTTTGACTGTCGACCTAGACAATGTCGAACTAATGACTTGCTGAACTAATGACCGTTCGACCTTTTCCCATGTCGGACTAATGGTGTCGACCTAATGACTGTCGACCATAATGCTGTAGACCAAATGACCGCATGCCCTAGTAACACCGTCATGTACAATAATTATTTTGGTTTTGTTTTACCCCCGTAGCGTGTTCTCGGGCCCCAGCGCCTCCTACACGTACACCATTAATGATCTGCGGCCGTATACGTCGTATGAAGTCCGGATCATCGCCAGCAATGCGTATGGTGACACCTATAGCAAATGGGCTAATGTCTCTACCAAGCAAGACAGTAAGTACATGTTCATGGCGAGCGGCACGGCAGCACAGTGGTCAGTGTCAGAGTTCTGTAACATGATAATTAGCATATTGGGCCTGATTCAGCACTGGGTTACTGCATGCAACAGCACACATGGGCGAAGCGCTGAACTGCACTCACATTCAGTGCCACTCCAGGACGGCGATGCAGCATTGGAGGAGACGTCAACATGACATTGGGGGGTGCTGCAGCAGTGTGAAGTCACATTCAGCCGCTGCGTTGGGAAAAATGGCAGCCCAGCAACTTCCTTTGTTGTTCAGCAATATTAGCAAAGCAATTGAACATTGTGGGGAGAACCTCGGTACGCGCGCCCCCCCCCCCCCCCCCATAATAGTGACAGCAGAAATCCCAAAACTACAGCTGATAGTTGATGCTGAATCAGGCCCATTATTAAGGAGAAATCACTTTTAGCACCCATGCATGCAATAATACAGGTAGGAAACATGCGGCAGCTGCAGGATCTCTGTGTCTGTGGGTCTGGGAATACCTTTGTGCATACAATCTACGCGCTACGCCAGTGCTCTGGTGATAAGATATTTTCACACTTAAATAACTCCACTACAGGTGTCCAATGGGTAGCCCCAGGTCTCCAACAGGTAGCCCCAGGTCTCCAACAGGTAGCCGCAGGTCTCCAACAGGTAGCCCCAGGTCTCCAACAGGTAGCCCAAGGTGTCCAACAGATAGCCCCAGGTCTCCAACAGGTAGCCGCAGGTCTCCAACAGGTAGCCCCAGGTCTCCAACAGGTAGCCCAAGGTGTCCAACAGATAGCCCCAGGTCTCCAACAGGTAGCCGCAGGTCTCCAACAGGTAGCCCCAGGTGTCCAACAGTTATCCCCAGGTGTCCAACAGTTAGCCCCAGGTATCCAACAGTTAGCCCCAGGTGTCCAACAGTGATCCCCAGGTGTCCAACAGGTAGCCCCAGGTCTCCAACAGGTAGCCCCAGGTGTCCAACAGTTAGCCCCAGGTGTCCAACAGGTAGCCCCAGGTGTCCAACAGGTAGCCCCAGGTGTCCAACAGGTAGCCCCAGGTGTCCAACAGTTAGCCCCAGGTGTCCAACAGTTAGCCTCAGGTGTCCAACAGGTAGCCCCAGGTCTCCAACAGGTAGCCCCAGGTGTCCAACAGATAGCCCCAGGTGTCCAACAGGTAGCCCCAGGTCTCCAACAGGTAGCCCCAGGTGTCCAACAGATAGCCCCAGGTGTCCAACAGATAGCCCCAGGTGTCCAACAGGTAGCCCCAGGTCTCCAACAGGTAGCCCCAGGTGTCCAACAGATAGCCCCAGGTGTCCAACAGGTAGCCCCAGGTCTCCAGCAGGGAGCTCACAGAAGTCCAGACTGATCATGTGAGAAGCTGTAACAAGCCCATGTTGGTTTCACATGGGTCCTCAAACTGCGGCCCTCCAGATGTTGTGAAACTACAAATCCCAGCATGCCTTGCCACAGTTTTGCTATAAGGAAGTGTAAAAACTGTGGCAAGGCATGCTGGGCTTTGTAGTTTCACAACATCTGGAGGGCCGCAGTTTGAGGACCCATGGTTTAGGAGAAGTACCAACAGGATAACAATGTAAATGCATCTAAAATGAAGACACAGAGACATATTGAGGGCAAAAATGGTCAGGACCTAGATGGGGGGATATTGCCAGCCCATATCCAAACTCAATGCCGCCAACTAAACCTACCCCCACCCCCATTCCCCGCAGCCTAATCCTAACCCCCTTCTAGGTGCCTAACCTTACACCCCCACCTTCCCGCAGCCTTACACCCCCACCTTCCCGCAGCCTAACCCTAACCCCCCTTTCCCTGGGTGCATGTTCGCATTGGCCACATCCTAGTTGATGTTGGGTTTCCGGTGCAGGTCTCCCACCAGTAATTGGTGTACGTATACTGACCCGCCGGCATTCTGACCGGGTCCCATCCAGACGGCACACGGTACTGTATCTCGTGTCCATTCTTATGACGGGTCTTTATTTAAACCTATCTATAATCAGGGCCAACTCTACCGTTAGTCAGCTGCCTAGGGCTCCAGATTGTGGGGGGCACCCTGGAGTCTGACTATCATAAAATTAAGGATGCCTCCGCCACCCATTCCCCTGAGGTTTTGGAAAGTCGGTATTGGTGCCTTTTCAGCTGAACCATCTTCTGCGAATTGAGAGCGATCACTGACGTCACGTGACTTCATTCACCCACCCCAAGCGGGCAGGTCCCAGCGTTGCTATGGGCGTGCCCACCGTTTTTGTAAGCACCCACCCATGAAATGCTTGGTGCCCAATACGCAAAGCCCCCCTGCCTGTCAATCGGTCAGCAAACACCCTGGTGAATGAAAATGTCGCCCAAGTAAAGCGCAACGGAATCTGCTGCGCTATATAAGAAACTGTAGCTAAATAAATAATACAGCAGTCTTTACATGCCAATTAGCAGTCCCCCAACATCGGTGATGGGGCTGAACTCGCTGCTCAACGAGCAGGTCTTAATCGGCCTTAATCTAGAGGCCGCTTTGAATTTGGGGGGTACACCTGACGGGAAGTGCTGGTTTGCAGATGCCGCCGCTTTGTAAATAAGCCCCATAATGTGCGGTCGGGAGGTGGCTTGTATAAAGGGCTCTCCGCAATGTGGCTGCTTTGATAAGTGTCAGATATATAATGTTTCAGAGGTTTTACCCATTTTTATCACAAATAAAGTTTAACTTTCAAGCTATCATTCAGAAGGTGTTTTATAGGCAATTTCTCCCTGCTCTAGGGAAGGCCGAGTTACACCATTAGATATGGACTGTAAAACCAGTGTATACAACAAGGACATGGAGACAGGACTATGGTACAGTATCGCCACAGAACATGTCCGCACACCCACACGTCTCGCTCACTGTATACTCACAGGTTCTGTACAAAATGCACAATCAACGGTTTTATAATGTGTTCAGAGTACATGATGGGGATCTACAGATGATCACAGGGTTGTGTCATTTGTTGCACAGTCCCTAAAATCTACTAATAGACACTGCGCATGCCCCACCTTATTAATCTGATTGGCAGAATGTGAGAGGCACGATGCCACACATTGGTTGCGGAGGTCAGAAGTCAGAGGTGTTTGCATTGTGGAGCCAGCAATGGGTTCCCACAGATGACTTCAAAACATTGACCATCAATGGCATGTGCAGTAATTGTCCTATTTTCATTTTCAGGCTTCAGTGTAAAAAAATTAAATGTAAAAAAAAAAAAAAACACAGCTTGTCGCACCCCCCCCCCACCCCACCCCCCCTAGATCGCGTCCTCTTCTGTCCCTGTATGTATATGTGCCGATTCTGTGGGTGCTTGAGGGCCCGAGCACCCACGGAAATTGATGAGCACCCACCCGCTCAGCAGCCCGTGTCCCACTGCACTCTCCCTCCCTCGTCGCTGGCACAGGTACTGTGTGGGCATTTATGTACCTGCACTGTGGGGGCATTTATGTATTTGGCACTGTTTCCATAATTTGAATATTGGAGACAACTGTGCTGCGTAATATACATCAGTATTAGTTTGTGGCCACGTCACTTTCCCATGAAGCTAATCCCCTATTTTTTTGGCTTGTACAAAATGCTCTGTTCCTGGACTTCCCTGACAGTGGCAGCTACAGAGGTGAGTCTGCAGCACAGTCCAATATTCAAATAGGGGAGCCACACCTACTGCCGCTCCAAACATCACTGTCCTGGACTCACTGGCAGTAGGTGTGGCTCCCCTCTTTGAATTTTGGACTGTGCTGGAGCCCCACCTCTGTAACTGCCACTGGCAGGGAAGTCCAGGAACAGAGCATGTTGTACCTAATGGAATGGGTCATGTTGGAGGGTATGCATCTTGCCGCTCACTTCTTAGTCCGTGAATGTCGCGGTGGTCGGTTTGTTTTTTGCCAAGTTCGTGGATGCCTAAAGGGACGATCTAGACTGGAAGACCCCCGTAAGTATGGTTTCCTTCCACAGGTACCCTTATAGGATATCTACTGGAGAAGGGGACCGAACTACAGGTCGGGTATCCCGTATCCGGGCATCCCGTATCCGAATTATTCCAAAAACCGTGGTTTTTTGGAATAATTCAAATTTTTTTTTTTCCCCCTAACCCTCTTTTAATACTTACCAAGTCCTCCGGCGTCCATAGCAGGCCTTTAGCATCCTCTCCGGCGTCTCCGGCGGTCCCAGGAGTGCATTGCGCGAGTGCGCGCGCGCTCCGGTGACGTCACCGGCGAGCCTGGGAACTTGCACAAAGCACTCCTGGGACCACTGGAGACGCCGGAGACGGTGCTGGTGGCCTGCCGTGGACGCCGGAGGACTCCATGGACGCCGAGGGACCATCGGAGACCCACCAGGGGCAGGTAAGTAGGGCTAAAAAAAAAAATATTCCAAAAACCGGAATATTCCCTTATCCGGAATGCTCGTGGTCCCGAGCATTTCGGATAAGGGATACTCAACCTGTATTATCAAGATAGGTAATTATGTCTTGGAGTGGGCTCCATATGTAATAAAGTTTTATTTTTCTGGTGTGTGTGTTTATTTAGCTATTGGTTCTGCTGTGGAACTAAGAGTCCCAGCAAGCCCATTAATAGACCACATGCTGGGACTTGTGGTTCTCTAAGTCCAGTATGCGGTCCAGGCTTGCTGGGACTCATAGTTCCACAGCAGAACCCAATAGCCTATTTCTATTTTTACACATTTATCACCGGGGACAGCCCCAGGCTTCAGCCTGGGTAGGTAAATTCTGGAGGGGGGGGGACCCCATTTCCCCAGGATCCCTGCCCAGGCTGACCGGTCAGGGGATAATGCTTTTGCCATGGGACCCAACGGCTGTGGCATTAACCTGCTGGCTGGTTGTGCCTGGTGCTGGTTCACAAAAAACGGGGGACCCCTAGTCGTTTTGTCCCTCTTATTTTGGGAACCAGGACCGGCCCTTGAGCCTGGTGCAAGTTTTTAAAAAATGCGGGGAACCCCTATTTAAATTGTTCTCTGATTTTTTTAAACCAGGACCGGCTCTTTGAGCCTGGGGCTGGTTATGGCCATGGAGGGGGACCCCACGCTGTTTTTGTAAATTATTTATTCTATTTTTTTTACACTGCAGCCTGCACAGTTCTAACTGATCCTTGCAGGCTGCTGACTGGTATTTGTATTTAGCAGCCGTATATATGGCCGCCAAAAATTCGACTCTATACAACATCGATAAATACTAATCTAAAAAATACGACACCTTTGTAAATTATGCTCTGGAAAACGAATTTGTAAATTAAATACTCCACCGATAAAATTCATATTCAAAATATGAATACGAAAAACCTTATCCGTATTCTTAATAATTGTTGCACTTAATGTTCTATAAATGAGCCTCTATGTAACAAGAGGATATAACAATTTGGGAGATGCATTTAGTAGAGCGATGGTCTGTAGAGATTCTCCAGGGGACAAGAACTTGGGTCTTTTGAGTAACCAGGAATCAAAGTGATGTCAGGCTGGTCATGTGGTTTCACGGGGTGTAATAGATGGGACAAAGAAAGAAGAGGATAATACAGTACTTCCTGCTGCCTCCATTCCCCTCCTCGCATCATGTCACTGCCCCTGTCACATGCAGCCCTGTCCTCACTGACACATCACTCATCTCCTGATATACTCTGTGCTGCTGGGGACCCTGCTCCTCCCACTATATAACTCTCAGTCTGTGGCTTCCTGCTGCCCCCATTCCCCTCCTCACATCATGTCACTGCCCCTGTCACATGCAGCCCTGTCCTCACTGACACATCACTCATCTCCTGATATACTCTGTGCTGCTGGGGACCCTGCTCCCCCCACTATATAACTCTCAGTCTGTGGCTTCCTGCTGCCCCCATTCCCCTCCTCACATCATGTCACTGCCCCTGTCACATGCAGCCCTGTCCTCACTGACACATCACTCATCTCCTGATATACTCTGTGCTGCTGGGGACCCTGCTCCTCCCACTATATAACTCTCAGTCTGTGGCTTCCTGCTGCCCCCATTCCCCTCCTCACATCATGTCACTGCCCCTGTCACATGCAGCCCTGTCCTCACTGACACATCACTCATCTCCTGATATACTCTGTGCTGCTGGGGACCCTGCTCCCCCCACTATATAACTCTCAGTCTGTGGCTTCCTGCTGCCCCCATTCCCCTCCTCACATCATGTCACTGCCCCTGTCACATGCAGTTCTGTCCTCACTGACACATTACCATCCCCTGATATACTCTGTGCTGCTGGGGACCCTGCTCCTCCCACTATATAACTCTCAGTCTGTGGCTTCTTGCTGCCTCCATTCCCCTCCTCACATCATGTCACTGCCCCTGTCACATGCAGCCCTGTCCTCACTGACACATCACTCATCTCCTGATATACTCTGTGCTGCTGGGGACCCTGCTCCTCCCACTATATAACTCTCAGTCTGTGGCTTCCTGCTGCCCCCATTCCCCTCCTCACATCATGTCACTGCCCCTGTCACATGCAGCCCTGTCCTCACTGACAAATCACTCATCTCCTGATATACTCTGTGCTGCTGGGGACCCTGCTCCTCCCACTATATAACTCTCAGTCTGTGGCTTACTGCTGCCCCCATTCCCCTCCACACATCATGTCACTGCCCCTGTCACATGCAGCCCTGTCCTCACTAACACATCACTCATCTCCTGATATACTCTGTGCTGCTGGGGACCCTGCTCCCCCCACTATATAACTCTCAGTCTGTGGCTTCCTGCTGCCCCCATTCCCCTCCTCACATCATGTCACTGCCCCTGTCACATGCAGTTCTGTCCTCACTGACACATTACCATCCCCTGATATACTCTGTGCTGCTGGGGACCCTGCTCCTCCCACTATATAACTCTCAGTCTGTGGCTTCTTGCTGCCTCCATTCCCCTCCTCACATCATGTCACTGCCCCTGTCACATACAATCCTGTCCTCGCTGATACATACTTCATCTCCTGATATACTCTGTGCTGCTGGGGACCCTGCTCCTCCCACTATATAACTCTCAGTCTGTGGCTTCCTGCTGCCTCCATTCCCCTCCTCACATCATGTCACTGCTCCTGTCACATGCAGCCCTGTCCTCACTGACACATAACTCATCTCCTGATATACTCTGTGCTGCTGGGGACCCTGCTCCTCCCACTATATAACTCTCAGTCTGTGACTTCCTGCTGCCTCCATTCCCCTCCTCACATCATGTCACTGCCCCTGTCACATGCAGCCCTGTCCTCACTGACACATCACTCATCTCCTGATATACTCTGTGCTGCTGGGGACCCTGCTCCTCCCACTATATAACTCTCAGTCTGATGCTATCTTATAGTGTGCCCCCAGTAGTCTGTATGCACATCAGGTGCCGCTCATCTTCTGCAATCTCTGATCCACTCACCGGTCATTCTCCTCTGTTACTGAAGACAATGTTTCCGAGCTCTTCCTCCGATCTTCTGTCTCTAACCTGTCTCTTGCCACCAGCCCAGTCTCATCCTCCTCTGACATGCTGGGCCGACCCTAACAGAACAGATTAACGCTACATTTAGTTCCATCCTTATTTACAATACTCCTGTCTATTTTCGCCAAGACCACTATGACCTCCTTCTATTCTCGTCACCCCTCTGTCCCCAATTTAGCCTGTTGGAAATGCGTCGGCAACACTGAGCAGTCTTGCCAGTCTACACGTGCTTCCCCACTCCCTTTATTTTGGGTTCCAACCAAATTTAATAGCTCATCTCTACCTTATGTCCTCGACACCCCCTTAGATCATGATACGCATATAAGTCTTCTCCCGGGTCACTTGAGTTTGTCACCACTGACGATCAGACCCTTCACCAGTTCCAAATCTTTTAACCTTCTCTGGAAAACGATATCTTTGCTAGAACCTATCGCAGGCCGTGTGGAGTTGAGAAAAATTATAAGTTAGGAAGTGAAGTAACAAGAATGAGTCGAAGGGCGATTGGGGAGATTCAGTGGTGACGGACAAAGATAAGTGGGTGACCCCAACAGCAGCAGGAAGCCCTCTTCCATGATGCCAACCACCAATGATTGTCCTCCAATCTGAAGGCCTAACCAAGCAGCTCCGCCTCCAGGCCCCACCATTTTTTCCTGTACAAGCTCACACAGACGTCTGGGGTAGATGTTTGTCCCCAATCTGTCCCTGAGATAAGGGCATTATGGTGAGGTGACACCCTTATAGACCAGGGTTATAATGAGTCAAGCACCATACCCCATTGCACCCCAGTACAGCTCTAGCTGTCTATAGCCACTATGTCCTAGTAAATACCCTAAATTTGTGGTGACAAATATCACTTTATATGTTCTGATTGTGCTGAGGTGGGTTTCCTTTGGGTCCTCCTATAACATAAGCTCTACTAGAACAGGAATTAGTGATTTTCTATCCCTTCTTAATATGTTGGGGGCCCTATAAATAATCATTATGAGAAATATAGATTTACTGTCAGTTACAACTCTGTAATTTGAATCCAGGGTTCCACTGAACAGCACAATCCAACTCTTCTGGAACATTCCTTGTGTAAATGTCACGTAAGCTCCAACGTGTCTGGCGTCATTCTCCGGATTACATTTATCCGCCCCCCTTGGGATCAAGAAAAAAAATGGAGGCTGAGAAATCGAAAGTAAATAGGCGCAAGTCGCTACAGACAGATAATCGGGAAATATTTATGGCATTTTTCCCCTTCATTTCAAGTACAGACTTCTAAAGTAGTTGAACAAAATAGCTTGCCATAAAAGAGATAATTTAATTTGCAGAAATGAAGCAATCTTCTTTTATTAATGATGGCGGCTGCGGAGAATGAATCATGCATCGCTCCTCGCTGCGACGGGACAGGGGGGGGGGGGTGCTGTTCCTTTATCAATAATTAGTAGTACAAATAATTGCTGTTATTCTTACCGTCGCATGTTCCCCGTGTCGCTGTCATACGCCGCTGTCTCCCAGCATGTTATATTCTACATTGATTTTACAGTTAAGGACTTGATGGTGATATATTGGGATTTTAGGAATTCAGCTGAGAGGATGACTTTTGCCTTTTATCATTCCATTAAAATTTTATAACCATCTTTTTCATGTCATCCTACCCATGAATTCTTAGTTTAGAAAGTGGTATCTACAGCTGTGAACATAACTTTCCTCTTGTCCAAAGCTTCTCGTGGTATTATCCGACCAACCCCAATTACAGGGGCTTCTCGTGTTTTACATAATTGCCGTGACCCTTTCAGGCGCGGGGTATCACAGAATCTGGATGCAGAATCCGGCTCATTTATTACAGAGGAGACCTATAGTGGACAGGTAGAACAATGTACAGCAGGGACACCATAAGTGATATCTGTACATACAGTAGTGTGAGTTCCGATGTGACACTTAAGTGTCCTGCAGCTCTGCGCCTTTATATAGAATATTCACTGTATAAAAAGTGACATAGAGAGAGATGTTACAGGCTGTGGGGTCTATGTACTAAGCCCTACCTCCCAAATGGTTCTTTCAGTGTCAACGTGCTGTGAGAGATCCTCAAAATGCCAGAATCACGCACAGCGACTGGTCTTTTTTTGGGGTGCAATAATTAACTAAATTTCAATGAGTTGACTTTGCTGTATTTGTATTTATTAATACTAAAAGAACAGTCGCTGTGAGTGGCGTTGGCCTTTTTAGCGGATATTTTGAGAATTGCTCACAGCAATGGTGGCACTCAAAGGGTTAAGAGAGGATGAGCGCCATTAGCAGCTTCCTGCGCCCAGGCACCCTCCTCTCTGCTAGCCGCAGTGTCCCTCCCACCCAGCACAAATTGCACATGTGACAGCGCCATTTTTCCTGTGATTTTGGCAGCGCCGCTGCCTTCATCACAGGACTCCGTAGGGTAAGCATTAAAAAATGGGTGAAGCTTATCTTGGGTCTGAAAGGTGCGATCTAGGCCTAGAAGAAATTGATTGTCCACGGACAGTGGCACCTGGAGGTGTTGGAGTCTGGGCATTATGTCTGAAAGTGGTATTATTAATGTAACACCTTCTATCACATAAACCGCTGCTTGTCGCTAGTGGGAGGCCGTGTGTGTATGTGTGTGTGTGTGTGTGTGTGTGTGGGGGGGGGGGGTTATTCTGTGCTAGCTCAGGGGGTCCTTAGGAATGTTAGGGACCCACCTGGCGAGGTCATCTGGTTATGGTAGGTGGACCAATATTTTGTCCAAAATTAGGATACGAACCTCATTTCCATGTCTTTTACAGTTTATGTATTATAGCTGTTCTGATTGGCTGTGTCGTTAGCACTTACAATAGTAAGTAAGTTTAATTCATATAGCGCCCTTTCTCCAACAGGACCCAAGGCCAGGGCAGGCGCTACCCACTCAGCAGCTCCTGCAAAGCCGGGAGGCGCCATGCTGAAAATGCGCTGTCTCCCTCCCTGCTCTGCTAAAGCTGCCTCAGCCCTCACTGTCACTGCCTCCTGCACGCCGCCCACAGCACCTGTCTGACAGCGGGCGGGAGGCAGTATAATAAGCTGCTCCCTGCACTGCGAGTGCAGTGCCTGTCTGACAGCGGGCGGCAGTATGGAGAAGCTGAGCAGCTCCCTGCACCGCGCACACACTGTCCCCCTCCTGTGACCTGCCCCCTCTTCCTCACAGACACCTGCGCTGAGGCATGTAGCGCTGTCTGTGAGTGCCTGGATGACATGTCATGTCCGGATCCGCCCCCTACCCATTGCTCCCTGCACCTGTCAGCTGTCAATCAAATGAGGAACAGGCAGTAGCGCCGCCTCCCCTTCCTTCCCTCTTCTCAGTGTGCTGTGCCAGTGCCACTGCCAGTCCTCAACACTCCGCCCCCTCTATCTCCTCCCCTCTTCTTCCATCTCCTCCTTCTCTCCCCTCCTTTCCCCCTCAGTCACGAGTGCTGCACATACTTTTTGTACTGCTTTCCGATCGCATCGCACACACATTGTATGCATGCCGTGCGATGCGATCTAGCCCATAACGTATGCGATGTATGGGCACCTTTAGTGCCTGCAACATTTTGTGGACACAGCACTGAGATGGTGTATGCATACATGTACATGCACCCGAGATCCTCCATAGGATCGCATGTTGCATACACTCCCACAATCGGGCTGCAGCTTGTTGCAATGGCAATGTGAAAGGGCGCAAAATGTATGGTTTGCAGGAGGGCGCCGGACACCCCAGCACCGGCCCTGCCCAAGGCGCTTGCACAGTCTATGAAATGACAGAAGCTGATTGGCTGCTTTGAGCTACTCCTCCCCATTATCTCTGCAGCCTTGAAACCTCTACCCTCCAGTCTTTCTTATATATACAGTATATATAAATATATATCTTAATGGGAAATAGCGACATACTCTCTTTTCATCGTAACGATTTTGTAGAACTCGTTTCTATATCGTGCTCTACAGAAATAAGACGTATTCCGTAACTTGCGCCAAGTTTCTTTTATGAAATAAATTGGTAGCGGTAATCTCTTGTATTCCGTTTTAATGGCCACAAAACCGAAATGATGTCCGTCGATCTTGGCTCGGGGCGAAGTCATCAGCATGGGCAGCGGCTCTCCGGTCCCCGAGGAAGGTCGCAGCCCGCCGTCCAAAAGTCAGAAGCAAAACCTTTACCTCGGCATACAGAACGATTCCCCATTATATGTATGTAATATATATAATGCACATCCACCAAGTCTCCATCTGACATATTTTGTTACATTTTTAAACCCCTGACATTTGAAGCTTAAAAAAGCGAAAGCCGTTTTAAACAATTACTAAAAGCAAGTATATCTTTTTTTAAGATTATATAATAAAATCTATGGCTCTCGGACGCACATATTCCGGGAGAAAAAAGAAAAATTCTCATAAATGTCAAAACTGGCTTTGGGCAAAAATGCGGGCGATACCGTCCCCCCCGGATGTGCTGTAGCGATTTCTACTTATCAGGATGTGGTTTAGAAGAATGGTAAGTGTCCTGGAATTACAGCTGTTCCGCTGATCAGTGATGGAAGCAGACTGCTGTTATTGCACCATGTTCTTCCTTGTACCTAGAGAGCAGTAAAGCTGCCATATAATAAAAGGCACCTGCATTTTAAATGAAATTTCAATTGAAAAACTTAACAGCCCTTCAAATTGCAGAATTTAACGCAGGCCAGTAAAGCTTAAATAACACTTTCTCTCCACAGACTGAGGCTTTTGCATTCAAGGTGACTTGATTGTGTCGCGCAGTGGAATTATTTACAATTAAGCGCCCTCTCTGGGGGTCTGCGGAGTATTTGCTGGTGCACTACACCTAGGCTGGCATATGGCGGCTGGCTCTCAGTATTCAGCCGGGCTCTTGAACCTTTATGGTAATTGAATCTGTTAGAGTGCTGAGTGGAGGGAGCATAAAAACCTGTTAACCCAAAGGTCAGATCTGTGCATTGTTTATTTATCAGCGGGTAAAAGAGCTAAATCGGCAGCTTCTGTCGCAGTCACAATAAAAAATCACCTACAATATTAACAGGGAGTAGATAAATGGCCGAACATGGACGAGAATTGCAAACAGCGGCCATGAGCCGACAGGATCCGTCTTGTCTTTTACACACACACAAAAAAAATTGGATTTATTATCGCAGATCTGGGATCACGGGATTGTAATCCGTCTGTAGTATGCAAATCAGGGTAACATTTAGGAGTGTTCCTTTACGAATGGTCGCTGTAATCAGGTCTTATAAACTTATAAAGAATTATTCGCTATAACTGACAAAGTAAATTACCCCGAAATGAGTAGAACAAAGTCGTTTTATTGTGTTATTATCGTTTCTGGGCTGGTAATGTGCTACCTATAAAATGTTACTGTAGGTTATATACAGGCTGGGTGGCTGGGACTGGTCTTGTGCGCTGGGCTTCGCAGCATCATTGCGACTTGCATTGCTAGTGGCTCATAGAAGGTTCAGACGTGGATTGGTCTCTAGTGTGGTCTAGACCAGGCATGTCCAAACTGTGGCAAGGCATGATGGGATTTGTAGTTTCACAACAGCTGGAGGGCCATAGTTTGGACATGTCTGGTCTCTAGTCCATGGCAGCTGTTCGTATAGCGAGAGTTTGGTCTGGGTTAGCTTAATATAACAGGTGCAATTTTTTTACTTTTTGCTAATCTGGTGATTTCGCAATATACCGGCCAAACATTGTCACATCTGAGACCAAGATGGCTGCCCACGTCCTGCTAAAGCTTAGTACACTGGAGTGTGGATGGGGATGGGCAGAGGAGCCTGTTAGCCAATGACTA